>NW_028252288.1:600000-831953 GCF_964263255.1 Lissotriton vulgaris
AAATGGAAGCTTTTGAGATAGCAAAACTCTGTAAAAATGGCAATTTTGGTCACTGTGAGGGTTTAAAAAGTGGTTATTCAACATGAGGCACGATCCAATTGACATTTTGAATCATTTTTGGTACAGTACAAAAAAATCAATTTTCATATGAAAAACGATGACTCCGGACCTGTCGAACGATCCCAAAATGGTCAATATGGATGAAATTTCAACATTTAATATTTTGACTCTAAATGACTGTTGGATGTGAATTATGACTTTGTCAACTAAAATAAGTGTGTTTAAAGTCATTTCTGTGCCTGAAACGGGTCAAAATTGAAGCTTTTGAGTAAGCAAAACTCTCTAAAAATGGCAATTTTGGTCACTGTGAGGGTTTAAAAAGTGGTTATTCAACATGAGGCACGATCCAATTGACATTTTGAATCATTTTTGGTACAGTCCGAAAAATCAATTTTCGGATGAAAAACGATGACTCCGGACCTGTCAAACGATCCCAAAATGGTCAATATGAATGAAATTTCAACATTTAATCTTTTGACTCTAAATGACTGTTGGATGTGAATTATGACTTTGTCAACTAGAATAAGTGTGTTTAAAGTCATTTCTGTGCCTGGAACGGGTCAAAATGGAAGCTTTTGAGTAAGCAAAACTCTATAAAAATGGCAATTTTGGTCACTGTGAGGCTTTAAAAAGTGGTTATTCAACATGAGGCACGATCCAATTGACATTTTGAATCATTTTTGGTACAGTCCGAAAAATCAATTTTTGGATGAAAAACGATGACTCCGGACCTGTCGAACGATCCCAAAATGGTCAATATGGATGAAATTTCAACATTTAATCTTTTGACTCTAAATGACTGTTGGATGTGAATTATGACTTTGTCAACTAAAATAAGTGTGTTTAAATTCATTTCTGTGCCTGAAACGGGTCAAAATGGAAGCTTTTGAGTAAGCAAAACTCTGTAAAAATGGCAATTTTGGTCACTGTGAGGGTTTAAAAAGTGGTTATTCAACATGAGGCACGATCCAATTGACATTTTGAATCATTTTTGGTACAGTCCAAAAAATCAATTTTCGGATGAAAAACGATGACTCCGGACCTTTTCGAACGATCCCAAAATGGTCAATATGGATGAAATTTCAACATTTAATCTTTTGACTCTAAATGACTGTTGGATGTGAGTTATGACTTTGTCAACTAAAATAAGTGTGTTTAAAGTCATTTCTGTGCCTGAAACGGGTCAAAATGGAAGCTTTTGAGATAGCAAACCTCTGTAAAAATGGCAATTTTGGTCACTGTGAGGGTTTAAAAAGTGGTTATTCAACATGAGGCACGATCCAATTGACATTTTGAATCATTTTTGGTACAGTCCGAAAAATCAATTTTCGGATGAAAAACGATGACTCCGGACCTGTCGAACGATTCCAAAATGGTCAATATGAATGAAATTTCAACATTTAATCTTTTGACTCTAAATGACTGTTGGGTGTGAATTATGACTTTGTCAACTAGAATAAGTGTGTTTAAAGTCATTTCTGTGCCTGAAACGGGTCAAAATGGAAGCTTTTGAGTAAGCAAAACTCTGTAAAAATGGCAATTTTGGTCACTGTGAGGGTTTAAAAAGTGGTTATTCAACATGAGGCACGATCCAATTGACATTTTGAATCATTTTTGGTACAGTCCAAAAAATCAATTTTCGGATGAAAAACGATGACTCCGGACCTGTCGAACGATCCCAAAATGGTCAATATGGATGAAATTTCAACATTTAATCTTTTGACTCTAAGTGACTGTTGGATGTGAATTATGACTTTGTCAACTAAAATAAGTGTGTTTAAAGTCATTTCTGTGCCTGAAACGGGTCAAAATGGAAGCTTTTGAGATAGCAAACCTCTGTAAAAATGGCAATTTTGGTCACTGTGAGGGTTTAAAAAGTGGTTATTCAACATGAGGCACGATCCAATTGACATTTTGAATCATTTTTGGTACAGTCCGAAAAATCAATTTTCGGATGAAAAACGATGACTCCGGACCTGTCGAACGATCCCAAAATGGTCTATAATGATGACATTTTAACATTTAATCTTTTGACTCTAAATCACTGTTGGATGTGAATTATGACTTTGTCAACTAGAATAAGTGTGTTTAAAGTCATTTCTGTGCCTGAAACGGGTCCAATGGAAGCTTTTGAGTAAGCAAAACTCTGTAAAAATGGCAATTTTGGTCACTGTGAGGGTTTAAAAAGTGGTTATTCAACATGAGGCACGATCCAATTGACATTTTGAATCATTTTTGGTACAGTCCAAAAAATCAATTTTCGGATGAAAAACGATGACTCCGGACCTGTCGAACGATCCCAAAATGGTCAATATGGATGAAATTTCAACATTTAATCTTTTGACTCTAAATGACTGTTGGATGTGAATTATGACTTTGTCAACTAAAATAAGTGTGTTTAAAGTCATTTCTGTGCCTGAAACGGGTCAAAATGGAAGCTTTTGAGATAGCAAAACTCTGTAAAAATGGCAATTTTGGTCACTGTGAGGGTTTAAAAAGTGGTTATTCAACATGAGGCACGATCCAATTGACATTTTGAATCATTTTTGGTACAGTCCAAAAAATCAATTTTCGGATGAAAAACGATGACTCCGGACCTGTCGAACGATCCCAAAATAGTCAATATGGATGAAATTTCAACATTTAATGTTTTGACTCTAAATGACTGTTGGATGTGAATTATGACTTTGTCAACTAAAATAAGTGTGTTTAAAGTCATTTCTGTGCCTGAAACGGGTCAAAATGGAAGCTTTTGAGATAGCAAAACTCTGTAAAAATGGCAATTTTGGTCACTGTGAGGGTTTAAAAAGTGGTTATTCAACATGAGGCACGATCCAATTGACATTTTGAATCATTTTTGGTACAGTACAAAAAAATCAATTTTCATATGAAAAACGATGACTCCGGACCTGTCGAACGATCCCAAAATGGTCAATATGGATGAAATTTCAACATTTAATATTTTGACTCTAAATGACTGTTGGATGTGAATTATGACTTTGTCAACTAAAATAAGTGTGTTTAAAGTCATTTCTGTGCCTGAAACGGGTCAAAATTGAAGCTTTTGAGTAAGCAAAACTCTCTAAAAATGGCAATTTTGGTCACTGTGAGGGTTTAAAAAGTGGTTATTCAACATGAGGCACGATCCAATTGACATTTTGAATCATTTTTGGTACAGTCCGAAAAATCAATTTTCGGATGAAAAACGATGACTCCGGACCTGTCAAACGATCCCAAAATGGTCAATATGAATGAAATTTCAACATTTAATCTTTTGACTCTAAATGACTGTTGGATGTGAATTATGACTTTGTCAACTAGAATAAGTGTGTTTAAAGTCATTTCTGTGCCTGGAACGGGTCAAAATGGAAGCTTTTGAGTAAGCAAAACTCTATAAAAATGGCAATTTTGGTCACTGTGAGGGTTTAAAAAGTGGTAATTCAACATGAGGCACGATCCAATTGACATTTTGAATCATTTTTGGTACAGTCCGAAAAATCAATTTTTGGATGAAAAACGATGACTCCGGACCTGTCGAACGATCCCAAAATGGTCAATATGGATGAAATTTCAACATTTAATCTTTTGACTCTAAATGACTGTTGGATGTGAATTATGACTTTGTCAACTAAAATAAGTGTGTTTAAATTCATTTCTGTGCCTGAAACGGGTCAAAATGGAAGCTTTTGAGTAAGCAAAAGTCTGTAAAAATGGCAATTTTGCACTGTGAGGGTTTAAAAAGTGGTTATTCAACATGAGGCACGATCCAATTGACATTTTGAATCATTTTTGGTACAGTCCAAAAAATCAATTTTCGGATGAAAAACGATGACTCCGGACCTGTCGAACGATCCCAAAATAGTCAATATGGATGAAATTTCAACATTTAATCTTTTGACTCTAAATGACTGTTGGATGTGAATTATGACTTTGTCAACTAGAATAAGTGTGTTTAAAGTCATTTCTGTGCCTGGAACGGGTCAAAATGGAAGCTTTTGAGTAAGCAAAACTCTGTAAAAATGGCAATTTTGGTCACTGTGAGGGTTTAAAAAGTGGTTATTCAACATGAGGCACGATCCAATTGACATTTTGAATCATTTTTGGTACAGTCCAAAAAATCAATTTTCGGATGAAAAACGATGACTCCGGACCTGTCGAACGATCCCAAAATGGTCAATATGGATGAAATTTCAACATTTAATCTTTTGACTCTAAATGACTGTTGGATGTGAATTATGACTTTGTCAACTAGAATAAGTGTGTTTAAAGTCATTTCCGTGCCTGAAACGGGTCAAAATGGAAGCTTTTGAGATAGCAAAACTCTGTAAAAATGGCAATTTTGGTCACTGTGAGGGTTTAAAAAGTGGTTATTCAACATGAGGCACGATCCAATTGACATTTTGAATCATTTTTGGTACAGTACAAAAAAATCAATTTTCATATAAAAAACGATGACTCCGGTCCTGTCGAACGATCCCAAAATGGTCAATATGAATGAAATTTCAACATTTAATCTTTTGACTCTAAATGACTGTTGGATGTGAATTATGACTTTGTCAACTAGAATAAGTGTGTTTAAAGTCATTTCTGTGCCTGGAACGGGTCAAAATGGAAGCTTTTGAGTAAGCAAAACTCTATAAAAATGGCAATTTTGGTCACTGTGAGGGTTTAAAAAGTGGTTATTCAACATGAGGCACGATCCAATTGACATTTTGATTCATTTTTGGTACAGTCCGAAAAATCAATTTTTGGATGAAAAACGATGACTCCGGACCTGTCGAACGATCCCAAAATGGTCAATATGGATGAAATTTCAACATTTAATCTTTTGACTCTAAATGACTGTTGGATGTGAATTATGACTTTGTCAACTAAAATAAGTGTGTTTAAAGTCATTTCTGTGCCTGAAACGGGTCAAAATGGAAGCTTTTGAGATAGCAAAACTCTGTAAAAATGGCAATTTTGGTCACTGTGAGGGTTTAAAAAGTGGTTATTCAACATGAGGCACGATCCAATTGACATTTTGAATCATTTTTGGTACAGTACAAAAAAATCAATTTTCATATGAAAAACGATGACTCCGGACCTGTCGAACGATCCCAAAATGGTCAATATGGATGAAATTTCAACATTTAATATTTTGACTCTAAATGACTGTTGGATGTGAATTATGACTTTGTCAACTAAAATAAGTGTGTTTAAAGTCATTTCTGTGCCTGAAACGGGTCAAAATTGAAGCTTTTGAGTAAGCAAAACTCTGTAAAAATGGCAATTTTGGTCACTGTGAGGGTTTAAAAAGTGGTTATTCAACATGAGGCACGATCCAATTGACATTTTGAATCATTTTTGGTACAGTCCGAAAAATCAATTTTCGGATGAAAAACGATGACTCCGGACCTGTCGAACGATCCCAAAATGGTCAATATGAATGAAATTTCAACATTTAATCTTTTGACTCTAAATGACTGTTGGGTGTGAATTATGACTTTGTCAACTAGAATAAGTGTGTTTAAAGTCATTTCTGTGCCTGAAACGGGTCAAAATGGAAGCTTTTGAGTAAGCAAAACTCTGTAAAAATGGCAATTTTGGTCACTGTGAGGGTTTAAAAAGTGGTTATTCAACATGAGGCACGATCCAATTGACATTTTGAATCATTTTTGGTACAGTCCAAAAAATCAATTTTCGGATGAAAAACGATGACTCCGGACCTGTCCAACGATCCCAAAATGGTCAATATGGATGAAATTTCAACATTTAATCTTTTGACTCTAAATGACTGTTGGATGTGAATTATGACTTTGTCAACTAAAATAAGTGTGTTTAAAGTCATTTCTGTGCCTGAAACGGGTCAAAATGGAAGCTTTTGAGATAGCAAAACTCTGTAAAAATGGCAATTTTGGTCACTGTAAGGGTTTAAAAAGTGGTTATTCAACATGAGGCACGATCCAATTGACATTTTGAATCATTTTTGGTACAGTCCAAAAAATCAATTTTCGGATGAAAAACGATGACTCCGGACCTGTCGAACGATCCCAAAATGGTCTATAATGATGACATTTTAACATTTAATCTTTTGACTATAAATCACTGTTGGATGTGAATTATGATTTTGTCAACTAGAATAAGTGTGTTTAAAGTCATTTCTGTGCCTGAAACGGGTCCAATGGAAGCTTTTGAGTAAGCAAAACTCTGTAAAAATGGCAATTTTGGTCACTGTGAGGGTTTAAAAAGTGGTTATTCAACATGAGGCACGATCCAATTGACATTTTGAATCATTTTTGGTACAGTCCAAAAAATCAATTTTCGGATGAAAAACGATGACTCCGGACCTGTCGAACGATCCCAAAATGGTCAATATGGATGAAATTTCAACATTTAATCTTTTGACTCTAAATGACTGTTGGATGTGAATTATGACTTTGTCAACTAAAATAAGTGTGTTTAAAGTCATTTCTGTGCCTGAAACGGGTCAAAATGGAAGCTTTTGAGATAGCAAAACTCTGTAAAAATGGCAATTTTGGTCACTGTGAGGGTTTAAAAAGTGGTTATTCAACATGAGGCACGATCCAATTGACATTTTGAATCATTTTTGGTACAGTCCAAAAAATCAATTTTCGGATGAAAAACGATGACTCCGGACCTGTCGAACGATCCCAAAATAGTCAATATGGATGAAATTTCAACATTTAATCTTTTGACTCTAAATGACTGTTGGATGTGAATTATGACTTTGTCAACTAAAATAAGTGTGTTTAAAGTCATTTCTGTGCCTGAAACGGGTCAAAATGGAAGCTTTTGAGATAGCAAAACTCTGTAAAAATGGCAATTTTGGTCACTGTGAGGGTTTAAAAAGTGGTTATTCAACATGAGGCACGATCCAATTGACATTTTGAATCATTTTTGGTACAGTACAAAAAAATCAATTTTCATATGAAAAACGATGACTCCGGACCTGTCGAACGATCCCAAAATGGTCAATATGGATGAAATTTCAACATTTAATATTTTGACTCTAAATGACTGTTGGATGTGAATTATGACTTTGTCAACTAAAATAAGTGTGTTTAAAGTCATTTCTGTGCCTGAAACGGGTCAAAATTGAAGCTTTTGAGTAAGCAAAACTCTGTAAAAATGGCAATTTTGGTCACTGTGAGGGTTTAAAAAGTGGTTATTCAACATGAGGCACGATCCAATTGACATTTTGAATCATTTTTGGTACAGTCCGAAAAATCAATTTTCGGATGAAAAACGATGACTCCGGACCTGTCAAACGATCCCAAAATGGTCAATATGAATGAAATTTCAACATTTAATCTTTTGACTCTAAATGACTGTTGGATGTGAATTATGACTTTGTCAACTAGAATAAGTGTGTTTAAAGTCATTTCTGTGCCTGGAACGGGTCAAAATGGAAGCTTTTGAGTAAGCAAAACTCTGTAAAAATGGCAATTTTGGTCACTGTGAGGGTTTAAAAAGTGGTTATTCAACATGAGGCACGATCCAATTGACATTTTGAATCATTTTTGGTACAGTCCAAAAAATCAATTTTCGGATGAAAAACGATGACTCCGGACCTTTTCGAACGATCCCAAAATGGTCAATATGGATGAAATTTCAACATTTAATCTTTTGACTCTAAATGACTGTTGGATGTGAATTATGACTTTGTCAACTAAAATAAGTGTGTTTAAAGTCATTTCTGTGCCTGAAACGGGTCAAAATGGAAGCTTTTGAGATAGCAAAACTCTGTAAAAATGGCAATTTTGGTCACTGTGAGGGTTTAAAAAGTGGTTATTCAACATGAGGCACGATCCAATTGACATTTTGAATCATTTTTGGTACAGTCCAAAAAATCAATTTTCGGATGAAAAACGATGACTCCGGACCTGTCGAACGATCCCAAAATGGTCTATAATGATGACATTTTAACATTTAATCTTTTGACTCTAAATCACTGTTGGATGTGAATTATGACTTTGTCAACTAAAATAAGTGTGTTTAAAGTCATTTCTGTGCCTGAAACGGGTCAAAATTGAAGCTTTTGAGTAAGCAAAACTCTGTAAAAATGGCAATTTTGGTCACTGTGAGGGTTTAAAAAGTGGTTATTCAACATGAGGCACGATCCAATTGACATTTTGAATCATTTTTGGTACAGTCCGAAAAATCAATTTTCGGATGAAAAACGATGACTCCGGACCTGTCGAACGATCCCAAAATGGTCTATAATGATGACATTTTAACATTTAATCTTTTGACTCTAAATCACTGTTGGATGTGAATTATGACTTTGTCAACTAAAATAAGTGTGTTTAAAGTCATTTCTGTGCCTGAAACGGGTCAAAATTGAAGCTTTTGAGTAAGCAAAACTCTGTAAAAATGGCAATTTTGGTCACTGTAAGGGTTTAAAAAGTGGTTATTCAACATGAGGCACGATCCAATTGACATTTTGAATCATTTTTGGTACAGTCCAAAAAATCAATTTTCGGATGAAAAACGATGACTCCGGACCTGTCGAACGATCCCAAAATGGTCTATAATGATGACATTTTAACATTTAATCTTTTGACTATAAATCACTGTTGGATGTGAATTATGATTTTGTCAACTAGAATAAGTGTGTTTAAAGTCATTTCTGTGCCTGAAACGGGTCCAATGGAAGCTTTTGAGTAAGCAAAACTCTGTAAAAATGGCAATTTTGGTCACTGTGAGGGTTTAAAAAGTGGTTATTCAACATGAGGCACGATCCAATTGACATTTTGAATCATTTTTGGTACAGTCCAAAAAATCAATTTTCGGATGAAAAACGATGACTCCGGACCTGTCGAACGATCCCAAAATGGTCAATATGGATGAAATTTCAACATTTAATCTTTTGACTCTAAATGACTGTTGGATGTGAATTATGACTTTGTCAACTAAAATAAGTGTGTTTAAAGTCATTTCTGTGCCTGAAACGGGTCAAAATGGAAGCTTTTGAGATAGCAAAACTCTGTAAAAATGGCAATTTTGGTCACTGTGAGGGTTTAAAAAGTGGTTATTCAACATGAGGCACGATCCAATTGACATTTTGAATCATTTTTGGTACAGTCCAAAAAATCAATTTTCGGATGAAAAACGATGACTCCGGGCCTGTCGAACGATCCCAAAATAGTCAATATGGATGAAATTTCAACATTTAATCTTTTGACTCTAAATGACTGTTGGATGTGAATTATGACTTTGTCAACTAAAATAAGTGTGTTTAAAGTCATTTCTGTGCCTGAAACGGGTCAAAATGGAAGCTTTTGAGATAGCAAAACTCTGTAAAAATGGCAATTTTGGTCACTGTGAGGGTTTAAAAAGTGGTTATTCAACATGAGGCACGATCCAATTGACATTTTGAATCATTTTTGGTACAGTACAAAAAAATCAATTTTCATATGAAAAACGATGACTCCGGACCTGTCGAACGATCCCAAAATGGTCAATATGGATGAAATTTCAACATTTAATATTTTGACTCTAAATGACTGTTGGATGTGAATTATGACTTTGTCAACTAAAATAAGTGTGTTTAAAGTCATTTCTGTGCCTGAAACGGGTCAAAATTGAAGCTTTTGAGTAAGCAAAACTCTGTAAAAATGGCAATTTTGGTCACTGTGAGGGTTTAAAAAGTGGTTATTCAACATGAGGCACGATCCAATTGACATTTTGAATCATTTTTGGTACAGTCCGAAAAATCAATTTTCGGATGAAAAACGATGACTCCGGACCTGTCAAACGATCCCAAAATGGTCAATATGAATGAAATTTCAACATTTAATCTTTTGACTCTAAATGACTGTTGGATGTGAATTATGACTTTGTCAACTAGAATAAGTGTGTTTAAAGTCATTTCTGTGCCTGGAACGGGTCAAAATGGAAGCTTTTGAGTAAGCAAAACTCTGTAAAAATGGCAATTTTGGTCACTGTGAGGGTTTAAAAAGTGGTTATTCAACATGAGGCACGATCCAATTGACATTTTGAATCATTTTTGGTACAGTCCAAAAAATCAATTTTCGGATGAAAAACGATGACTCCGGACCTTTTCGAACGATCCCAAAATGGTCAATATGGATGAAATTTCAACATTTAATCTTTTGACTCTAAATGACTGTTGGATGTGAATTATGACTTTGTCAACTAAAATAAGTGTGTTTAAAGTCATTTCTGTGCCTGAAACGGGTCAAAATGGAAGCTTTTGAGATAGCAAAACTCTGTAAAAATGGCAATTTTGGTCACTGTGAGGGTTTAAAAAGTGGTTATTCAACATGAGGCACGATCCAATTGACATTTTGAATCATTTTTGGTACAGTCCAAAAAATCAATTTTCGGATGAAAAACGATGACTCCGGACCTGTCGAACGATCCCAAAATGGTCTATAATGATGACATTTTAACATTTAATCTTTTGACTCTAAATCACTGTTGGATGTGAATTATGACTTTGTCAACTAAAATAAGTGTGTTTAAAGTCATTTCTGTGCCTGAAACGGGTCAAAATTGAAGCTTTTGAGTAAGCAAAACTCTGTAAAAATGGCAATTTTGGTCACTGTGAGGGTTTAAAAAGTGGTTATTCAACATGAGGCACGATCCAATTGACATTTTGAATCATTTTTGGTACAGTCCGAAAAATCAATTTTCGGATGAAAAACGATGACTCCGGACCTGTCGAACGATCCCAAAATGGTCAATATGAATGAAATTTCAACATTTAATCTTTTGACTCTAAATGACTGTTGGGTGTGAATTATGACTTTGTCAACTAGAATAAGTGTGTTTAAAGTCATTTCTGTGCCTGAAACGGGTCAAAATGGAAGCTTTTGAGTAAGCAAAACTCTGTAAAAATGGCAATTTTGGTCACTGTGAGGGTTTAAAAAGTGGTTATTCAACATGAGGCACGATCCAATTGACATTTTGAATCATTTTTGGTACAGTCCAAAAAATCAATTTTCGGATGAAAAACGATGACTCCGGACCTGTCGAACGATCCCAAAATGGTCAATATGGATGAAATTTCAACATTTAATCTTTTGACTCTAAATGACTGTTGGATGTGAATTATGACTTTGTCAACTAAAATAAGTGTGTTTAAAGTCATTTCTGTGCCTGAAACGGGTCAAAATGGAAGCTTTTGAGATAGCAAAACTCTGTAAAAATGGCAATTTTGGTCACTGTGAGGGTTTAAAAAGTGGTTATTCAACATGAGGCACGATCCAATTGACATTTTGAATCATTTTTGGTACAGTCCAAAAAATCAATTTTCGGATGAAAAACGATGACTCCGGACCTGTCGAACGATCCCAAAATGGTCTATAATGATGACATTTTAACATTTAATCTTTTGACTCTAAATCACTGTTGGATGTGAATTATGACTTTGTCAACTAAAATAAGTGTGTTTAAAGTCATTTCTGTGCCTGAAACGGGTCAAAATTGAAGCTTTTGAGTAAGCAAAACTCTGTAAAAATGGCAATTTTGGTCACTGTGAGGGTTTAAAAAGTAGTTATTCAACATGAGGCACGATCCAATTGACATTTTGAATCATTTTTGGTACAGTCCGAAAAATCAATTTTCGGATGAAAAACGATGACTCCGGACCTGTCGAACGATCCCAAAATGGTCAATATGAATGAAATTTCAACATTTAATCTTTTGACTCTAAATGACTGTTGGGTGTGAATTATGACTTTGTCAACTAGAATAAGTGTGTTTAAAGTCATTTCTGTGCCTGAAACGGGTCAAAATGGAAGCTTTTGAGTAAGCAAAACTCTGTAAAAATGGCAATTTTGGTCACTGTGAGGGTTTAAAAAGTGGTTATTCAACATGAGGCACGATCCAATTGACATTTTGAATCATTTTTGGTACAGTCCAAAAAATCAATTTTCGGATGAAAAACGATGACTCCGGACCTGTCCAACGATCCCAAAATGGTCAATATGGATGAAATTTCAACATTTAATCTTTTGACTCTAAATGACTATTGGATGTGAATTATGACTTTGTCAACTAAAATAAGTGTGTTTAAAGTCATTTCTGTGCCTGAAACGGGTCAAAATGGAAGCTTTTGAGATAGCAAAACTCTGTAAAAATGGCAATTTTGGTCACTGTGAGGGTTTAAAAAGTGGTTATTCAACATGAGGCACGATCCAATTGACATTTTGAATCATTTTTGGTACAGTCCAAAAAATCAATTTTCGGATGAAAAACGATGACTCCGGACCTGTCGAACGATCCCAAAATGGTCTATAATGATGACATTTTAACATTTAATCTTTTGACTCTAAATCACTGTTGGATGTGAATTATGATTTTGTCAACTAGAATAAGTGTGTTTAAAGTCATTTCTGTGCCTGAAACGGGTCCAATGGAAGCTTTTGAGTAAGCAAAACTCTGTAAAAATGGCAATTTTGGTCACTGTGAGGGTTTAAAAAGTGGTTATTCAACATGAGGCACGATCCAATTGACATTTTGAATCATTTTTGGTACAGTCCAAAAAATCAATTTTCGGATGAAAAACGATGACTCCGGACCTGTCGAACGATCCCAAAATGGTCAATATGGATGAAATTTCAACATTTAATCTTTTGACTCTAAATGACTGTTGGATGTGAATTATGACTTTGTCAACTAAAATAAGTGTGTTTAAAGTCATTTCTGTGCCTGAAACGGGTCAAAATGGAAGCTTTTGAGATAGCAAAACTCTGTAAAAATGGCAATTTTGGTCACTGTGAGGGTTTAAAAAGTGGTTATTCAACATGAGGCACGATCCAATTGACATTTTGAATCATTTTTGGTACAGTCCAAAAAATCAATTTTCGGATGAAAAACGATGACTCCGGACCTGTCGAACGATCCCAAAATAGTCAATATGGATGAAATTTCAACATTTAATCTTTTGACTCTAAATGACTGTTGGATGTGAATTATGACTTTGTCAACTAAAATAAGTGTGTTTAAAGTCATTTCTGTGCCTGAAACGGGTCAAAATGGAAGCTTTTGAGATAGCAAAACTCTGTAAAAATGGCAATTTTGGTCACTGTGAGGGTTTAAAAAGTGGTTATTCAACATGAGGCACGATCCAATTGACATTTTGAATCATTTTTGGTACAGTACAAAAAAATCAATTTTCATATGAAAAACGATGACTCCGGACCTGTCGAACGATCCCAAAATGGTCAATATGGATGAAATTTCAACATTTAATATTTTGACTCTAAATGACTGTTGGATGTGAATTATGACTTTGTCAACTAAAATAAGTGTGTTTAAAGTCATTTCTGTGCCTGAAACGGGTCAAAATTGAAGCTTTTGAGTAAGCAAAACTCTATAAAAATGGCAATTTTGGTCACTGTGAGGGTTTAAAAAGTGGTTATTCAACATGAGGCACGATCCAATTGACATTTTGAATCATTTTTGGTACAGTCCGAAAAATCAATTTTCGGATGAAAAACGATGACTCCGGACCTGTCAAACGATCCCAAAATGGTCAATATGAATGAAATTTCAACATTTAATCTTTTGACTCTAAATGACTGTTGGATGTGAATTATGACTTTGTCAACTAGAATAAGTGTGTTTAAAGTCATTTCTGTGCCTGGAACGGGTCAAAATGGAAGCTTTTGAGTAAGCAAAACTCTGTAAAAATGGCAATTTTGGTCACTGTGAGGGTTTAAAAAGTGGTTATTCAACATGAGGCACGATCCAATTGACATTTTGAATCATTTTTGGTACAGTCCAAAAAATCAATTTTCGGATGAAAAACGATGACTCCGGACCTTTTCGAACGATCCCAAAATGGTCAATATGGATGAAATTTCAACATTTAATCTTTTGACTCTAAATGACTGTTGGATGTGAATTATGACTTTGTCAACTAAAATAAGTGTGTTTAAAGTCATTTCTGTGCCTGAAACGGGTCAAAATGGAAGCTTTTGAGATAGCAAAACTCTGTAAAAATGGCAATTTTGGTCACTGTGAGGGTTTAAAAAGTGGTTATTCAACATGAGGCACGATCCAATTGACATTTTGAATCATTTTTGGTACAGTCCAAAAAATCAATTTTCGGATGAAAAACGATGACTCCGGACCTGTCGAACGATCCCAAAATGGTCTATAATGATGACATTTTAACATTTAATCTTTTGACTCTAAATCACTGTTGGATGTGAATTATGACTTTGTCAACTAAAATAAGTGTGTTTAAAGTCATTTCTGTGCCTGAAACGGGTCAAAATTGAAGCTTTTGAGTAAGCAAAACTCTGTAAAAATGGCAATTTTGGTCACTGTGAGGGTTTAAAAAGTGGTTATTCAACATTAGGCACGATCCAATTGACATTTTGAATCATTTTTGGTACAGTCCGAAAAATCAATTTTCGGATGAAAAACGATGACTCCGGACCTGTCGAACGATCCCAAAATGGTCAATATGAATGAAATTTCAACATTTAATCTTTTGACTCTAAATGACTGTTGGGTGTGAATTATGACTTTGTCAACTAGAATAAGTGTGTTTAAAGTCATTTCTGTGCCTGAAACGGGTCAAAATGGAAGCTTTTGAGTAAGCAAAACTCTGTAAAAATGGCAATTTTGGTCACTGTGAGGGTTTAAAAAGTGGTTATTCAACATGAGGCACGATCCAATTGACATTTTGAATCATTTTTGGTACAGTCCAAAAAATCAATTTTCGGATGAAAAACGATGACTCCGGACCTGTCGAACGATCCCAAAATGGTCAATATGGATGAAATTTCAACATTTAATCTTTTGACTCTAAATGACTGTTGGATGTGAATTATGACTTTGTCAACTAAAATAAGTGTGTTTAAAGTCATTTCTGTGCCTGAAACGGGTCCAATGGAAGCTTTTGAGTAAGCAAAACTCTGTAAAAATGGCAATTTTGGTCACTGTGAGGGTTTAAAAAGTGGTTATTCAACATGAGGCACGATCCAATTGACATTTTGAATCATTTTTGGTACAGTCCAAAAAATCAATTTTCGGATGAAAAACGATGACTCCGGACCTGTCGAACGATCCCAAAATGGTCAATATGGATGAAATTTCAACATTTAATCTTTTGACTCTAAATGACTGTTGGATGTGAATTATGACTTTGTCAACTAAAATAAGTGTGTTTAAAGTCATTTCTGTGCCTGAAACGGGTCAAAATGGAAGCTTTTGAGATAGCAAAACTCTGTAAAAATGGCAATTTTGGTCACTGTGAGGGGTTAAAAAGTGGTTATTCAACATGAGGCACGACCCAATTGACATTTTGAATCATTTTTGGTACAGTCCAAAAAATCAATTTTCGGATGAAAAACGATGACTCCGGACCTGTCGAACGATCCCAAAATAGTCAATATGGATGAAATTTCAACATTTAATCTTTTGACTCTAAATGACTGTTGGATGTGAATTATGACTTTGTCAACTAAAATAAGTGTGTTTAAAGTCATTTCTGTGCCTGAAACGGGTCAAAATGGAAGCTTTTGAGATAGCAAAACTCTGTAAAAATGGCAATTTTGGTCACTGTGAGGGTTTAAAAAGTGGTTATTCAACATGAGGCACGATCCAATTGACATTTTGAATCATTTTTGGTACAGTACAAAAAAATCAATTTTCATATGAAAAACGATGACTCCGGACCTGTCGAACGATCCCAAAATGGTCAATATGGATGAAATTTCAACATTTAATATTTTGACTCTAAATGACTGTTGGATGTGAATTATGACTTTGTCAACTAAAATAAGTGTGTTTAAAGTCATTTCTGTGCCTGAAACGGGTCAAAATTGAAGCTTTTGAGTAAGCAAAACTCTCTAAAAATGGCAATTTTGGTCACTGTGAGGGTTTAAAAAGTGGTTATTCAACATGAGGCACGATCCAATTGACATTTTGAATCATTTTTGGTACAGTCCGAAAAATCAATTTTCGGATGAAAAACGATGACTCCGGACCTGTCAAACGATCCCAAAATGGTCAATATGAATGAAATTTCAACATTTAATCTTTTGACTCTAAATGACTGTTGGATGTGAATTATGACTTTGTCAACTAGAATAAGTGTGTTTAAAGTCATTTCTGTGCCTGGAACGGGTCAAAATGGAAGCTTTTGAGTAAGCAAAACTCTGTAAAAATGGCAATTTTGGTCACTGTGAGGGTTTAAAAAGTGGTTATTCAACATGAGGCACGATCCAATTGACATTTTGAATCATTTTTGGTACAGTCCAAAAAATCAATTTTCGGATGAAAAACGATGACTCCGGACCTTTTCGAACGATCCCAAAATGGTCAATATGGATGAAATTTCAACATTTAATCTTTTGACTCTAAATGACTGTTGGATGTGAATTATGACTTTGTCAACTAAAATAAGTGTGTTTAAAGTCATTTCTGTGCCTGAAACGGGTCAAAATGGAAGCTTTTGAGATAGCAAAACTCTGTAAAAATGGCAATTTTGGTCACTGTGAGGGTTTAAAAAGTGGTTATTCAACATGAGGCACGATCCAATTGACATTTTGAATCATTTTTGGTACAGTCCAAAAAATCAATTTTCGGATGAAAAACGATGACTCCGGACCTGTCGAACGATCCCAAAATGGTCTATAATGATGACATTTTAACATTTAATCTTTTGACTCTAAATCACTGTTGGATGTGAATTATGACTTTGTCAACTAAAATAAGTGTGTTTAAAGTCATTTCTGTGCCTGAAACGGGTCAAAATTGAAGCTTTTGAGTAAGCAAAACTCTGTAAAAATGGCAATTTTGGTCACTGTGAGGGTTTAAAAAGTGGTTATTCAACATGAGGCACGATCCAATTGACATTTTGAATCATTTTTGGTACAGTCCAAAAAATCAATTTTCGGATGAAAAACGATGACTCCGGACCTGTCCAACGATCCCAAAATGGTCAATATGGATGAAATTTCAACATTTAATCTTTTGACTCTAAATGACTGTTGGATGTGAATTATGACTTTGTCAACTAAAATAAGTGTGTTTAAAGTCATTTCTGTGCCTGAAACGGGTCAAAATGGAAGCTTTTGAGATAGCAAAACTCTGTAAAAATGGCAATTTTGGTCACTGTGAGGGTTTAAAAAGTGGTTATTCAACATGAGGCACGATCCAATTGACATTTTGAATCATTTTTGGTACAGTCCAAAAAATCAATTTTCGGATGAAAAACGATGACTCCGGACCTGTCGAACGATCCCAAAATGGTCTATAATGATGACATTTTAACATTTAATCTTTTGACTCTAAATCACTGTTGGATGTGAATTATGATTTTGTCAACTAGAATAAGTGTGTTTAAAGTCATTTCTGTGCCTGAAACGGGTCCAATGGAAGCTTTTGAGTAAGCAAAACTCTGTAAAAATGGCAATTTTGGTCACTGTGAGGGTTTAAAAAGTGGTTATTCAACATGAGGCACGATCCAATTGACATTTTGAATCATTTTTGGTACAGTCCAAAAAATCAATTTTCGGATGAAAAACGATGACTCCGGACCTGTCGAACGATCCCAAAATGGTCAATATGGATGAAATTTCAACATTTAATCTTTTGACTCTAAATGACTGTTGGATGTGAATTATGACTTTGTCAACTAAAATAAGTGTGTTTAAAGTCATTTCTGTGCCTGAAACGGGTCAAAATGGAAGCTTTTGAGATAGCAAAACTCTGTAAAAATGGCAATTTTGGTCACTGTGAGGGTTTAAAAAGTGGTTATTCAACATGAGGCACGATCCAATTGACATTTTGAATCATTTTTGGTACAGTCCAAAAAATCAATTTTCGGATGAAAAACGATGACTCCGGACCTGTCGAACGATCCCAAAATAGTCAATATGGATGAAATTTCAACATTTAATCTTTTGACTCTAAATGACTGTTGGATGTGAATTATGACTTTGTCAACTAAAATAAGTGTGTTTAAAGTCATTTCTGTGCCTGAAACGGGTCAAAATGGAAGCTTTTGAGATAGCAAAACTCTGTAAAAATGGCAATTTTGGTCACTGTGAGGGTTTAAAAAGTGGTTATTCAACATGAGGCACGATCCAATTGACATTTTGAATCATTTTTGGTACAGTACAAAAAAATCAATTTTCATATGAAAAACGATGACTCCGGACCTGTCGAACGATCCCAAAATGGTCAATATGGATGAAATTTCAACATTTAATATTTTGACTCTAAATGACTGTTGGATGTGAATTATGACTTTGTCAACTAAAATAAGTGTGTTTAAAGTCATTTCTGTGCCTGAAACGGGTCAAAATTGAAGCTTTTGAGTAAGCAAAACTCTATAAAAATGGCAATTTTGGTCACTGTGAGGGTTTAAAAAGTGGTTATTCAACATGAGGCACGATCCAATTGACATTTTGAATCATTTTTGGTACAGTCCGAAAAATCAATTTTCGGATGAAAAACGATGACTCCGGACCTGTCAAACGATCCCAAAATGGTCAATATGAATGAAATTTCAACATTTAATCTTTTGACTCTAAATGACTGTTGGATGTGAATTATGACTTTGTCAACTAGAATAAGTGTGTTTAAAGTCATTTCTGTGCCTGGAACGGGTCAAAATGGAAGCTTTTGAGTAAGCAAAACTCTGTAAAAATGGCAATTTTGGTCACTGTGAGGGTTTAAAAAGTGGTTATTCAACATGAGGCACGATCCAATTGACATTTTGAATCATTTTTGGTACAGTCCAAAAAATCAATTTTCGGATGAAAAACGATGACTCCGGACCTTTTCGAACGATCCCAAAATGGTCAATATGGATGAAATTTCAACATTTAATCTTTTGACTCTAAATGACTGTTGGATGTGAATTATGACTTTGTCAACTAAAATAAGTGTGTTTAAAGTCATTTCTGTGCCTGAAACGGGTCAAAATGGAAGCTTTTGAGATAGCAAAACTCTGTAAAAATGGCAATTTTGGTCACTGTGAGGGTTTAAAAAGTGGTTATTCAACATGAGGCACGATCCAATTGACATTTTGAATCATTTTTGGTACAGTCCAAAAAATCAATTTTCGGATGAAAAACGATGACTCCGGACCTGTCGAACGATCCCAAAATGGTCTATAATGATGACATTTTAACATTTAATCTTTTGACTCTAAATCACTGTTGGATGTGAATTATGACTTTGTCAACTAAAATAAGTGTGTTTAAAGTCATTTCTGTGCCTGAAACGGGTCAAAATTGAAGCTTTTGAGTAAGCAAAACTCTGTAAAAATGGCAATTTTGGTCACTGTGAGGGTTTAAAAAGTGGTTATTCAACATTAGGCACGATCCAATTGACATTTTGAATCATTTTTGGTACAGTCCGAAAAATCAATTTTCGGATGAAAAACGATGACTCCGGACCTGTCGAACGATCCCAAAATGGTCAATATGAATGAAATTTCAACATTTAATCTTTTGACTCTAAATGACTGTTGGGTGTGAATTATGACTTTGTCAACTAGAATAAGTGTGTTTAAAGTCATTTCTGTGCCTGAAACGGGTCAAAATGGAAGCTTTTGAGTAAGCAAAACTCTGTAAAAATGGCAATTTTGGTCACTGTGAGGGTTTAAAAAGTGGTTATTCAACATGAGGCACGATCCAATTGACATTTTGAATCATTTTTGGTACAGTCCAAAAAATCAATTTTCGGATGAAAAACGATGACTCCGGACCTGTCGAACGATCCCAAAATGGTCAATATGGATGAAATTTCAACATTTAATCTTTTGACTCTAAATGACTGTTGGATGTGAATTATGACTTTGTCAACTAAAATAAGTGTGTTTAAAGTCATTTCTGTGCCTGAAACGGGTCCAATGGAAGCTTTTGAGTAAGCAAAACTCTGTAAAAATGGCAATTTTGGTCACTGTGAGGGTTTAAAAAGTGGTTATTCAACATGAGGCACGATCCAATTGACATTTTGAATCATTTTTGGTACAGTCCAAAAAATCAATTTTCGGATGAAAAACGATGACTCCGGACCTGTCGAACGATCCCAAAATGGTCAATATGGATGAAATTTCAACATTTAATCTTTTGACTCTAAATGACTGTTGGATGTGAATTATGACTTTGTCAACTAAAATAAGTGTGTTTAAAGTCATTTCTGTGCCTGAAACGGGTCAAAATGGAAGCTTTTGAGATAGCAAAACTCTGTAAAAATGGCAATTTTGGTCACTGTGAGGGTTTAAAAAGTGGTTATTCAACATGAGGCACGACCCAATTGACATTTTGAATCATTTTTGGTACAGTCCAAAAAATCAATTTTCGGATGAAAAACGATGACTCCGGACCTGTCGAACGATCCCAAAATAGTCAATATGGATGAAATTTCAACATTTAATCTTTTGACTCTAAATGACTGTTGGATGTGAATTATGACTTTGTCAACTAAAATAAGTGTGTTTAAAGTCATTTCTGTGCCTGAAACGGGTCAAAATGGAAGCTTTTGAGATAGCAAAACTCTGTAAAAATGGCAATTTTGGTCACTGTGAGGGTTTAAAAAGTGGTTATTCAACATGAGGCACGATCCAATTGACATTTTGAATCATTTTTGGTACAGTACAAAAAAATCAATTTTCATATGAAAAACGATGACTCCGGACCTGTCGAACGATCCCAAAATGGTCAATATGGATGAAATTTCAACATTTAATATTTTGACTCTAAATGACTGTTGGATGTGAATTATGACTTTGTCAACTAAAATAAGTGTGTTTAAAGTCATTTCTGTGCCTGAAACGGGTCAAAATTGAAGCTTTTGAGTAAGCAAAACTCTCTAAAAATGGCAATTTTGGTCACTGTGAGGGTTTAAAAAGTGGTTATTCAACATGAGGCACGATCCAATTGACATTTTGAATCATTTTTGGTACAGTCCGAAAAATCAATTTTCGGATGAAAAACGATGACTCCGGACCTGTCAAACGATCCCAAAATGGTCAATATGAATGAAATTTCAACATTTAATCTTTTGACTCTAAATGACTGTTGGATGTGAATTATGACTTTGTCAACTAGAATAAGTGTGTTTAAAGTCATTTCTGTGCCTGGAACGGGTCAAAATGGAAGCTTTTGAGTAAGCAAAACTCTGTAAAAATGGCAATTTTGGTCACTGTGAGGGTTTAAAAAGTGGTTATTACACATGAGGCACGATCCAATTGACATTTTGAATCATTTTTGGTACAGTCCAAAAAATCAATTTTCGGATGAAAAACGATGACTCCGGACCTTTTCGAACGATCCCAAAATGGTCAATATGGATGAAATTTCAACATTTAATCTTTTGACTCTAAATGACTGTTGGATGTGAATTATGACTTTGTCAACTAAAATAAGTGTGTTTAAAGTCATTTCTGTGCCTGAAACGGGTCAAAATGGAAGCTTTTGAGATAGCAAAACTCTGTAAAAATGGCAATTTTGGTCACGGTGAGGGTTTAAAAAGTGGTTATTCAACATGAGGCACGATCCAATTGACATTTTGAATCATTTTTGGTACAGTCCAAAAAATCAATTTTCGGATGAAAAACGATGACTCCGGACCTGTCGAACGATCCCAAAATGGTCTATAATGATGACATTTTAACATTTAATCTTTTGACTCTAAATCACTGTTGGATGTGAATTATGACTTTGTCAACTAAAATAAGTGTGTTTAAAGTCATTTCTGTGCCTGAAACGGGTCAAAATTGAAGCTTTTGAGTAAGCAAAACTCTGTAAAAATGGCAATTTTGGTCACTGTGAGGGTTTAAAAAGTGGTTATTCAACATGAGGCACGATCCAATTGACATTTTGAATCATTTTTGGTACAGTCCGAAAAATCAATTTTCGGATGAAAAACGATGACTCCGGACCTGTCGAACGATCCCAAAATGGTCAATATGAATGAAATTTCAACATTTAATCTTTTGACTCTAAATGACTGTTGGGTGTGAATTATGACTTTGTCAACTAGAATAAGTGTGTTTAAAGTCATTTCTGTGCCTGAAACGGGTCAAAATGGAAGCTTTTGAGTAAGCAAAACTCTGTAAAAATGGCAATTTTGGTCACTGTGAGGGTTTAAAAAGTGGTTATTCAACATGAGGCACGATCCAATTGACATTTTGAATCATTTTTGGTACAGTCCAAAAAATCAATTTTCGGATGAAAAACGATGACTCCGGACCTGTCCAACGATCCCAAAATGGTCAATATGGATGAAATTTCAACATTTAATCTTTTGACTCTAAATGACTGTTGGATGTGAATTATGACTTTGTCAACTAAAATAAGTGTGTTTAAAGTCATTTCTGTGCCTGAAACGGGTCAAAATGGAAGCTTTTGAGATAGCAAAACTCTGTAAAAATGGCAATTTTGGTCACTATGAGGGTTTAAAAAGTGGTTATTCAACATGAGGCACGATCCAATTGACATTTTGAATCATTTTTGGTACAGTCCAAAAAATCAATTTTCGGATGAAAAACGATGACTCCGGACCTGTCGAACGATCCCAAAATGGTCTATAATGATGACATTTTAACATTTAATCTTTTGACTCTAAATCACTGTTGGATGTGAATTATGATTTTGTCAACTAGAATAAGTGTGTTTAAAGTCATTTCTGTGCCTGAAACGGGTCCAATGGAAGCTTTTGAGTAAGCAAAACTCTGTAAAAATGGCAATTTTGGTCACTGTGAGGGTTTAAAAAGTGGTTATTCAACATGAGGCACGATCCAATTGACATTTTGAATCATTTTTGGTACAGTCCAAAAAATCAATTTTCGGATGAAAAACGATGACTCCGGACCTGTCGAACGATCCCAAAATGGTCAATATGGATGAAATTTCAACATTTAATCTTTTGACTCTAAATGACTGTTGGATGTGAATTATGACTTTGTCAACTAAAATAAGTGTGTTTAAAGTCATTTCTGTGCCTGAAACGGGTCAAAATGGAAGCTTTTGAGATAGCAAAACTCTGTAAAAATGGCAATTTTGGTCACTGTGAGGGTTTAAAAAGTGGTTATTCAACATGAGGCATGATCCAATTGACATTTTGAATCATTTTTGGTACAGTCCAAAAAATCAATTTTCGGATGAAAAACGATGACTCCGGACCTGTCGAACGATCCCAAAATGGTCTATAATGATGACATTTTAACATTTAATCTTTTGACTCTAAATCACTGTTGGATGTGAATTATGATTTTGTCAACTAGAATAAGTGTGTTTAAAGTCATTTCCGTGCCTGAAACGGGTCAAAATGGAAGCTTTTGAGATAGCAAAACTCTGTAAAAATGGCAATTTTGGTCACTGTGAGGGTTTAAAAAGTGGTTATTCAACATGAGGCACGATCCAATTGACATTTTGAATCATTTTTGGTACAGTCCAAAAAATCAATTTTCGGATGAAAAACGATGACTCCGGACCTGTCGAACGATCCCAAAATAGTCAATATGGATGAAATTTCAACATTTAATCTTTTGACTCTAAATGACTGTTGGATGTGAATTATGACTTTGTCAACTAAAATAAGTGTGTTTAAAGTCATTTCTGTGCCTGAAACGGGTCAAAATGGAAGCTTTTGAGATAGCAAAACTCTGTAAAAATGGCAATTTTGGTCACTGTGAGGGTTTAAAAAGTGGTTATTCAACATGAGGCACGATCCAATTGACATTTTGAATCATTTTTGGTACAGTACAAAAAAATCAATTTTCATATGAAAAACGATGACTCCGGACCTGTCGAACGATCCCAAAATGGTCAATATGGATGAAATTTCAACATTTAATATTTTGACTCTAAATGACTGTTGGATGTGAATTATGACTTTGTCAACTAAAATAAGTGTGTTTAAAGTCATTTCTGTGCCTGAAACGGGTCAAAATTGAAGCTTTTGAGTAAGCAAAACTCTATAAAAATGGCAATTTTGGTCACTGTGAGGGTTTAAAAAGTGGTTATTCAACATGAGGCACGATCCAATTGACATTTTGAATCATTTTTGGTACAGTCCGAAAAATCAATTTTCGGATGAAAAACGATGACTCCGGACCTGTCGAACGATCCCAAAATGGTCTATAATGATGACATTTTAACATTTAATCTTTTGACTCTAAATCACTGTTGGATGTGAATTATGATTTTGTCAACTAGAATAAGTGTGTTTAAAGTCATTTCTGTGCCTGAAACGGGTCCAATGGAAGCTTTTGAGTAAGCAAAACTCTGTAAAAATGGCAATTTTGGTCACTGTGAGGGTTTAAAAAGTGGTTATTCAACATGAGGCACGATCCAATTGACATTTTGAATCATTTTTGGTACAGTCCAAAAAATCAATTTTCGGATGAAAAACGATGACTCCGGACCTGTCGAACGATCCCAAAATGGTCAATATGGATGAAATTTCAACATTTAATCTTTTGACTCTAAATGACTGTTGGATGTGAATTATGACTTTGTCAACTAAAATAAGTGTGTTTAAAGTCATTTCTGTGCCTGAAACGGGTCAAAATGGAAGCTTTTGAGATAGCAAAACTCTGTAAAAATGGCAATTTTGGTCACTGTGAGGGTTTAAAAAGTGGTTATTCAACATGAGGCACGATCCAATTGACATTTTGAATCATTTTTGGTACAGTCCAAAAAATCAATTTTCGGATGAAAAACGATGACTCCGGACCTGTCGAACGATCCCAAAATAGTCAATATGGATGAAATTTCAACATTTAATCTTTTGACTCTAAATGACTGTTGGATGTGAATTATGACTTTGTCAACTAAAATAAGTGTGTTTAAAGTCATTTCTGTGCCTGAAACGGGTCAAAATGGAAGCTTTTGAGATAGCAAAACTCTGTAAAAATGGCAATTTTGGTCACTGTGAGGGTTTAAAAAGTGGTTATTCAACATGAGGCACGATCCAATTGACATTTTGAATCATTTTTGGTACAGTACAAAAAAATCAATTTTCATATGAAAAACGATGACTCCGGACCTGTCGAACGATCCCAAAATGGTCAATATGGATGAAATTTCAACATTTAATATTTTGACTCTAAATGACTGTTGGATGTGAATTATGACTTTGTCAACTAAAATAAGTGTGTTTAAAGTCATTTCTGTGCCTGAAACGGGTCAAAATTGAAGCTTTTGAGTAAGCAAAACTCTATAAAAATGGCAATTTTGGTCACTGTGAGGGTTTAAAAAGTGGTTATTCAACATGAGGCACGATCCAATTGACATTTTGAATCATTTTTGGTACAGTCCGAAAAATCAATTTTCGGATGAAAAACGATGACTCCGGACCTGTCAAACGATCCCAAAATGGTCAATATGAATGAAATTTCAACATTTAATCTTTTGACTCTAAATGACTGTTGGATGTGAATTATGACTTTGTCAACTAGAATAAGTGTGTTTAAAGTCATTTCTGTGCCTGGAACGGGTCAAAATGGAAGCTTTTGAGTAAGCAAAACTCTGTAAAAATGGCAATTTTGGTCACTGTGAGGGTTTAAAAAGTGGTTATTCAACATGAGGCACGATCCAATTGACATTTTGAATCATTTTTGGTACAGTCCAAAAAATCAATTTTCGGATGAAAAACGATGACTCCGGACCTTTTCGAACGATCCCAAAATGGTCAATATGGATGAAATTTCAACATTTAATCTTTTGACTCTAAATGACTGTTGGATGTGAATTATGACTTTGTCAACTAAAATAAGTGTGTTTAAAGTCATTTCTGTGCCTGAAACGGGTCAAAATGGAAGCTTTTGAGATAGCAAAACTCTGTAAAAATGGCAATTTTGGTCACTGTGAGGGTTTAAAAAGTGGTTATTCAACATGAGGCACGATCCAATTGACATTTTGAATCATTTTTGGTACAGTCCAAAAAATCAATTTTCGGATGAAAAACGATGACTCCGGACCTGTCGAACGATCCCAAAATGGTCTATAATGATGACATTTTAACATTTAATCTTTTGACTCTAAATCACTGTTGGATGTGAATTATGACTTTGTCAACTAAAATAAGTGTGTTTAAAGTCATTTCTGTGCCTGAAACGGGTCAAAATTGAAGCTTTTGAGTAAGCAAAACTCTGTAAAAATGGCAATTTTGGTCACTGTGAGGGTTTAAAAAGTGGTTATTCAACATTAGGCACGATCCAATTGACATTTTGAATCATTTTTGGTACAGTCCGAAAAATCAATTTTCGGATGAAAAACGATGACTCCGGACCTGTCGAACGATCCCAAAATGGTCAATATGAATGAAATTTCAACATTTAATCTTTTGACTCTAAATGACTGTTGGGTGTGAATTATGACTTTGTCAACTAGAATAAGTGTGTTTAAAGTCATTTCTGTGCCTGAAACGGGTCAAAATGGAAGCTTTTGAGTAAGCAAAACTCTGTAAAAATGGCAATTTTGGTCACTGTGAGGGTTTAAAAAGTGGTTATTCAACATGAGGCACGATCCAATTGACATTTTGAATCATTTTTGGTACAGTCCAAAAAATCAATTTTCGGATGAAAAACGATGACTCCGGACCTGTCGAACGATCCCAAAATGGTCAATATGGATGAAATTTCAACATTTAATCTTTTGACTCTAAATGACTGTTGGATGTGAATTATGACTTTGTCAACTAAAATAAGTGTGTTTAAAGTCATTTCTGTGCCTGAAACGGGTCCAATGGAAGCTTTTGAGTAAGCAAAACTCTGTAAAAATGGCAATTTTGGTCACTGTGAGGGTTTAAAAAGTGGTTATTCAACATGAGGCACGATCCAATTGACATTTTGAATCATTTTTGGTACAGTCCAAAAAATCAATTTTCGGATGAAAAACGATGACTCCGGACCTGTCGAACGATCCCAAAATGGTCAATATGGATGAAATTTCAACATTTAATCTTTTGACTCTAAATGACTGTTGGATGTGAATTATGACTTTGTCAACTAAAATAAGTGTGTTTAAAGTCATTTCTGTGCCTGAAACGGGTCAAAATGGAAGCTTTTGAGATAGCAAAACTCTGTAAAAATGGCAATTTTGGTCACTGTGAGGGTTTAAAAAGTGGTTATTCAACATGAGGCACGACCCAATTGACATTTTGAATCATTTTTGGTACAGTCCAAAAAATCAATTTTCGGATGAAAAACGATGACTCCGGACCTGTCGAACGATCCCAAAATAGTCAATATGGATGAAATTTCAACATTTAATCTTTTGACTCTAAATGACTGTTGGATGTGAATTATGACTTTGTCAACTAAAATAAGTGTGTTTAAAGTCATTTCTGTGCCTGAAACGGGTCAAAATGGAAGCTTTTGAGATAGCAAAACTCTGTAAAAATGGCAATTTTGGTCACTGTGAGGGTTTAAAAAGTGGTTATTCAACATGAGGCACGATCCAATTGACATTTTGAATCATTTTTGGTACAGTACAAAAAAATCAATTTTCATATGAAAAACGATGACTCCGGACCTGTCGAACGATCCCAAAATGGTCAATATGGATGAAATTTCAACATTTAATATTTTGACTCTAAATGACTGTTGGATGTGAATTATGACTTTGTCAACTAAAATAAGTGTGTTTAAAGTCATTTCTGTGCCTGAAACGGGTCAAAATTGAAGCTTTTGAGTAAGCAAAACTCTCTAAAAATGGCAATTTTGGTCACTGTGAGGGTTTAAAAAGTGGTTATTCAACATGAGGCACGATCCAATTGACATTTTGAATCATTTTTGGTACAGTCCGAAAAATCAATTTTCGGATGAAAAACGATGACTCCGGACCTGTCAAACGATCCCAAAATGGTCAATATGAATGAAATTTCAACATTTAATCTTTTGACTCTAAATGACTGTTGGATGTGAATTATGACTTTGTCAACTAGAATAAGTGTGTTTAAAGTCATTTCTGTGCCTGGAACGGGTCAAAATGGAAGCTTTTGAGTAAGCAAAACTCTGTAAAAATGGCAATTTTGGTCACTGTGAGGGTTTAAAAAGTGGTTATTCAACATGAGGCACGATCCAATTGACATTTTGAATCATTTTTGGTACAGTCCAAAAAATCAATTTTCGGATGAAAAACGATGACTCCGGACCTTTTCGAACGATCCCAAAATGGTCAATATGGATGAAATTTCAACATTTAATCTTTTGACTCTAAATGACTGTTGGATGTGAATTATGACTTTGTCAACTAAAATAAGTGTGTTTAAAGTCATTTCTGTGCCTGAAACGGGTCAAAATGGAAGCTTTTGAGATAGCAAACCTCTGTAAAAATGGCAATTTTGGTCACTGTGAGGGTTTAAAAAGTGGTTATTCAACATGAGGCACGATCCAATTGACATTTTGAATCATTTTTGGTACAGTCCAAAAAATCAATTTTCGGATGAAAAACGATGACTCCGGACCTGTCGAACGATCCCAAAATGGTCTATAATGATGACATTTTAACATTTAATCTTTTGACTCTAAATCACTGTTGGATGTGAATTATGACTTTGTCAACTAAAATAAGTGTGTTTAAAGTCATTTCTGTGCCTGAAACGGGTCAAAATTGAAGCTTTTGAGTAAGCAAAACTCTGTAAAAATGGCAATTTTGGTCACTGTGAGGGTTTAAAAAGTGGTTATTCAACATGAGGCACGATCCAATTGACATTTTGAATCATTTTTGGTACAGTCCGAAAAATCAATTTTCGGATGAAAAACGATGACTCCGGACCTGTCGAACGATCCCAAAATGGTCAATATGAATGAAATTTCAACATTTAATCTTTTGACTCTAAATGACTGTTGGGTGTGAATTATGACTTTGTCAACTAGAATAAGTGTGTTTAAAGTCATTTCTGTGCCTGAAACGGGTCAAAATGGAAGCTTTTGAGTAAGCAAAACTCTGTAAAAATGGCAATTTTGGTCACTGTGAGGGTTTAAAAAGTGGTTATTCAACATGAGGCACGATCCAATTGACATTTTGAATCATTTTTGGTACAGTCCAAAAAATCAATTTTCGGATGAAAAACGATGACTCCGGACCTGTCCAACGATCCCAAAATGGTCAATATGGATGAAATTTCAACATTTAATCTTTTGACTCTAAATGACTGTTGGATGTGAATTATGACTTTGTCAACTAAAATAAGTGTGTTTAAAGTCATTTCTGTGCCTGAAACGGGTCAAAATGGAAGCTTTTGAGATAGCAAAACTCTGTAAAAATGGCAATTTTGGTCACTATGAGGGTTTAAAAAGTGGTTATTCAACATGAGGCACGATCCAATTGACATTTTGAATCATTTTTGGTACAGTCCAAAAAATCAATTTTCGGATGAAAAACGATGACTCCGGACCTGTCGAACGATCCCAAAATGGTCTATAATGATGACATTTTAACATTTAATCTTTTGACTCTAAATCACTGTTGGATGTGAATTATGATTTTGTCAACTAGAATAAGTGTGTTTAAAGTCATTTCTGTGCCTGAAACGGGTCCAATGGAAGCTTTTGAGTAAGCAAAACTCTGTAAAAATGGCAATTTTGGTCACTGTGAGGGTTTAAAAAGTGGTTATTCAACATGAGGCACGATCCAATTGACATTTTGAATCATTTTTGGTACAGTCCAAAAAATCAATTTTCGGATGAAAAACGATGACTCCGGACCTGTCGAACGATCCCAAAATGGTCAATATGGATGAAATTTCAACATTTAATCTTTTGACTCTAAATGACTGTTGGATGTGAATTATGACTTTGTCAACTAAAATAAGTGTGTTTAAAGTCATTTCTGTGCCTGAAACGGGTCAAAATGGAAGCTTTTGAGATAGCAAAACTCTGTAAAAATGGCAATTTTGGTCACTGTGAGGGTTTAAAAAGTGGTTATTCAACATGAGGCATGATCCAATTGACATTTTGAATCATTTTTGGTACAGTCCAAAAAATCAATTTTCGGATGAAAAACGATGACTCCGGACCTGTCGAACGATCCCAAAATGGTCTATAATGATGACATTTTAACATTTAATCTTTTGACTCTAAATCACTGTTGGATGTGAATTATGATTTTGTCAACTAGAATAAGTGTGTTTAAAGTCATTTCCGTGCCTGAAACGGGTCAAAATGGAAGCTTTTGAGATAGCAAAACTCTGTAAAAATGGCAATTTTGGTCACTGTGAGGGTTTAAAAAGTGGTTATTCAACATGAGGCACGATCCAATTGACATTTTGAATCATTTTTGGTACAGTCCAAAAAATCAATTTTCGGATGAAAAACGATGACTCCGGACCTGTCGAACGATCCCAAAATAGTCAATATGGATGAAATTTCAACATTTAATCTTTTGACTCTAAATGACTGTTGGATGTGAATTATGACTTTGTCAACTAAAATAAGTGTGTTTAAAGTCATTTCTGTGCCTGAAACGGGTCAAAATGGAAGCTTTTGAGATAGCAAAACTCTGTAAAAATGGCAATTTTGGTCACTGTGAGGGTTTAAAAAGTGGTTATTCAACATGAGGCACGATCCAATTGACATTTTGAATCATTTTTGGTACAGTACAAAAAAATCAATTTTCATATGAAAAACGATGACTCCGGACCTGTCGAACGATCCCAAAATGGTCAATATGGATGAAATTTCAACATTTAATATTTTGACTCTAAATGACTGTTGGATGTGAATTATGACTTTGTCAACTAAAATAAGTGTGTTTAAAGTCATTTCTGTGCCTAAAACGGGTCAAAATTGAAGCTTTTGAGTAAGCAAAACTCTATAAAAATGGCAATTTTGGTCACTGTGAGGGTTTAAAAAGTGGTTATTCAACATGAGGCACGATCCAATTGACATTTTGAATCATTTTTGGTACAGTCCGAAAAATCAATTTTCGGATGAAAAACGATGACTCCGGACCTGTCAAACGATCCCAAAATGGTCAATATGAATGAAATTTCAACATTTAATCTTTTGACTCTAAATGACTGTTGGATGTGAATTATGACTTTGTCAACTAGAATAAGTGTGTTTAAAGTCATTTCTGTGCCTGGAACGGGTCAAAATGGAAGCTTTTGAGTAAGCAAAACTCTGTAAAAATGGCAATTTTGGTCACTGTGAGGGTTTAAAAAGTGGTTATTCAACATGAGGCACGATCCAATTGACATTTTGAATCATTTTTGGTACAGTCCAAAAAATCAATTTTCGGATGAAAAACGATGACTCCGGACCTTTTCGAACGATCCCAAAATGGTCAATATGGATGAAATTTCAACATTTAATCTTTTGACTCTAAATGACTGTTGGATGTGAATTATGACTTTGTCAACTAAAATAAGTGTGTTTAAAGTCATTTCTGTGCCTGAAACGGGTCAAAATGGAAGCTTTTGAGATAGCAAAACTCTGTAAAAATGGCAATTTTGGTCACTGTGAGGGTTTAAAAAGTGGTTATTCAACATGAGGCACGATCCAATTGACATTTTGAATCATTTTTGGTACAGTCCAAAAAATCAATTTTCGGATGAAAAACGATGACTCCGGACCTGTCGAACGATCCCAAAATGGTCTATAATGATGACATTTTAACATTTAATCTTTTGACTCTAAATCACTGTTGGATGTGAATTATGACTTTGTCAACTAAAATAAGTGTGTTTAAAGTCATTTCTGTGCCTGAAACGGGTCAAAATTGAAGCTTTTGAGTAAGCAAAACTCTGTAAAAATGGCAATTTTGGTCACTGTGAGGGTTTAAAAAGTGGTTATTCAACATGAGGCACGATCCAATTGACATTTTGAATCATTTTTGGTACAGTCCGAAAAATCAATTTTCGGATGAAAAACGATGACTCCGGACCTGTCGAACGATCCCAAAATGGTCAATATGAATGAAATTTCAACATTTAATATTTTGACTCTAAATGACTGTTGGATGTGAATTATGACTTTGTCAACTAAAATAAGTGTGTTTAAAGTCATTTCTGTGCCTGAAACGGGTCAAAATTGAAGCTTTTGAGTAAGCAAAACTCTATAAAAATGGCAATTTTGGTCACTGTGAGGGTTTAAAAAGTGGTTATTCAACATGAGGCACGATCCAATTGACATTTTGAATCATTTTTGGTACAGTCCGAAAAATCAATTTTCGGATGAAAAACGATGACTCCGGACCTGTCAAACGATCCCAAAATGGTCAATATGAATGAAATTTCAACATTTAATCTTTTGACTCTAAATGACTGTTGGATGTGAATTATGACTTTGTCAACTAGAATAAGTGTGTTTAAAGTCATTTCTGTGCCTGGAACGGGTCAAAATGGAAGCTTTTGAGTAAGCAAAACTCTGTAAAAATGGCAATTTTGGTCACTGTGAGGGTTTAAAAAGTGGTTATTCAACATGAGGCACGATCCAATTGACATTTTGAATCATTTTTGGTACAGTCCAAAAAATCAATTTTCGGATGAAAAACGATGACTCCGGACCTTTTCGAACGATCCCAAAATGGTCAATATGGATGAAATTTCAACATTTAATCTTTTGACTCTAAATGACTGTTGGATGTGAATTATGACTTTGTCAACTAAAATAAGTGTGTTTAAAGTCATTTCTGTGCCTGAAACGGGTCAAAATGGAAGCTTTTGAGATAGCAAAACTCTGTAAAAATGGCAATTTTGGTCACTGTGAGGGTTTAAAAAGTGGTTATTCAACATGAGGCACGATCCAATTGACATTTTGAATCATTTTTGGTACAGTCCAAAAAATCAATTTTCGGATGAAAAACGATGACTCCGGACCTGTCGAACGATCCCAAAATGGTCTATAATGATGACATTTTAACATTTAATCTTTTGACTCTAAATCACTGTTGGATGTGAATTATGACTTTGTCAACTAAAATAAGTGTGTTTAAAGTCATTTCTGTGCCTGAAACGGGTCAAAATTGAAGCTTTTGAGTAAGCAAAACTCTGTAAAAATGGCAATTTTGGTCACTGTGAGGGTTTAAAAAGTGGTTATTCAACATGAGGCACGATCCAATTGACATTTTGAATCATTTTTGGTACAGTCCGAAAAATCAATTTTCGGATGAAAAACGATGACTCCGGACCTGTCGAACGATCCCAAAATGGTCAATATGAATGAAATTTCAACATTTAATCTTTTGACTCTAAATGACTGTTGGGTGTGAATTATGACTTTGTCAACTAGAATAAGTGTGTTTAAAGTCATTTCTGTGCCTGAAACGGGTCAAAATGGAAGCTTTTGAGTAAGCAAAACTCTGTAAAAATGGCAATTTTGGTCACTGTGAGGGTTTAAAAAGTGGTTATTCAACATGAGGCACGATCCAATTGACATTTTGAATCATTTTTGGTACAGTCCAAAAAATCAATTTTCGGATGAAAAACGATGACTCCGGACCTGTCGAACGATCCCAAAATGGTCAATATGGATGAAATTTCAACATTTAATCTTTTGACTCTAAATGACTGTTGGATGTGAATTATGACTTTGTCAACTAAAATAAGTGTGTTTAAAGTCATTTCTGTGCCTGAAACGGGTCAAAATGGAAGCTTTTGAGATAGCAAAACTCTGTAAAAATGGCAATTTTGGTCACTGTGAGGGTTTAAAAAGTGGTTATTCAACATGAGGCACGATCCAATTGACATTTTGAATCATTTTTGGTACAGTCCAAAAAATCAATTTTCGGATGAAAAACGATGACTCCGGACCTGTCGAACGATCCCAAAATGGTCTATAATGATGACATTTTAACATTTAATCTTTTGACTCTAAATCACTGTTGGATGTGAATTATGATTTTGTCAACTAGAATAAGTGTGTTTAAAGTAATTTCTGTGCCTGAAACGGGTCCAATGGAAGCTTTTGAGTAAGCAAAACTCTGTAAAAATGGCAATTTTGGTCACTGTGAGGGTTTAAAAAGTGGTTATTCAACATGAGGCACGATCCAATTGACATTTTGAATCATTTTTGGTACAGTCCAAAAAATCAATTTTCGGATGAAAAACGATGACTCCGGACCTGTCGAACGATCCCAAAATGGTCAATATGGATGAAATTTCAACATTTAATCTTTTGACTCTAAATGACTGTTGGATGTGAATTATGACTTTGTCAACTAAAATAAGTGTGTTTAAAGTCATTTCTGTGCCTGAAACGGGTCAAAATGGAAGCTTTTGAGATAGCAAAACTCTGTAAAAATGGCAATTTTGGTCACTGTGAGGGTTTAAAAAGTGGTTATTCAACATGAGGCACGATCCAATTGACATTTTGAATCATTTTTGGTACAGTCCAAAAAATCAATTTTCGGATGAAAAACGATGACTCCGGACCTGTCGAACGATCCCAAAATAGTCAATATGGATGAAATTTCAACATTTAATCTTTTGACTCTAAATGACTGTTGGATGTGAATTATGACTTTGTCAACTAAAATAAGTGTGTTTAAAGTCATTTCTGTGCCTGAAACGGGTCAAAATGGAAGCTTTTGAGATAGCAAAACTCTGTAAAAATGGCAATTTTGGTCACTGTGAGGGTTTAAAAAGTGGTTATTCAACATGAGGCACGATCCAATTGACATTTTGAATCATTTTTGGTACAGTACAAAAAAATCAATTTTCATATGAAAAACGATGACTCCGGACCTGTCGAACGATCCCAAAATGGTCAATATGGATGAAATTTCAACATTTAATATTTTGACTCTAAATGACTGTTGGATGTGAATTATGACTTTGTCAACTAAAATAAGTGTGTTTAAAGTCATTTCTGTGCCTGAAACGGGTCAAAATTGAAGCTTTTGAGTAAGCAAAACTCTCTAAAAATGGCAATTTTGGTCACTGTGAGGGTTTAAAAAGTGGTTATTCAACACGAGGCACGATCCAATTGACATTTTGAATCATTTTTGGTACAGTCCGAAAAATCAATTTTCGGATGAAAAACGATGACTCCGGACCTGTCAAACGATCCCAAAATGGTCAATATGAATGAAATTTCAACATTTAATCTTTTGACTCTAAATGACTGTTGGATGTGAATTATGACTTTGTCAACTAGAATAAGTGTGTTTAAAGTCATTTCTGTGCCTGGAACGGGTCAAAATGGAAGCTTTTGAGTAAGCAAAACTCTGTAAAAATGGCAATTTTGGTCACTGTGAGGGTTTAAAAAGTGGTTATTCAACATGAGGCACGATCCAATTGACATTTTGAATCATTTTTGGTACAGTCCAAAAAATCAATTTTCGGATGAAAAACGATGACTCCGGACCTTTTCGAACGATCCCAAAATGGTCAATATGGATGAAATTTCAACATTTAATATTTTGACTCTAAATGACTGTTGGATGTGAATTATGACTTTGTCAACTAAAATAAGTGTGTTTAAAGTCATTTCTGTGCCTGAAACGGGTCAAAATTGAAGCTTTTGAGTAAGCAAAACTCTATAAAAATGGCAATTTTGGTCACTGTGAGGGTTTAAAAAGTGGTTATTCAACATGAGGCACGATCCAATTGACATTTTGAATCATTTTTGGTACAGTCCGAAAAATCAATTTTCGGATGAAAAACGATGACTCCGGACCTGTCAAACGATCCCAAAATGGTCAATATGAATGAAATTTCAACATTTAATCTTTTGACTCTAAATGACTGTTGGATGTGAATTATGACTTTGTCAACTAGAATAAGTGTGTTTAAAGTCATTTCTGTGCCTGGAACGGGTCAAAATGGAAGCTTTTGAGTAAGCAAAACTCTGTAAAAATGGCAATTTTGGTCACTGTGAGGGTTTAAAAAGTGGTTATTCAACATGAGGCACGATCCAATTGACATTTTGAATCATTTTTGGTACAGTCCAAAAAATCAATTTTCGGATGAAAAACGATGACTCCGGACCTTTTCGAACGATCCCAAAATGGTCAATATGGATGAAATTTCAACATTTAATCTTTTGACTCTAAATGACTGTTGGATGTGAATTATGACTTTGTCAACTAAAATAAGTGTGTTTAAAGTCATTTCTGTGCCTGAAACGGGTCAAAATGGAAGCTTTTGAGATAGCAAAACTCTGTAAAAATGGCAATTTTGGTCACTGTGAGGGTTTAAAAAGTGGTTATTCAACATGAGGCACGATCCAATTGACATTTTGAATCATTTTTGGTACAGTCCAAAAAATCAATTTTCGGATGAAAAACGATGACTCCGGACCTGTCGAACGATCCCAAAATGGTCTATAATGATGACATTTTAACATTTAATCTTTTGACTCTAAATCACTGTTGGATGTGAATTATGACTTTGTCAACTAAAATAAGTGTGTTTAAAGTCATTTCTGTGCCTGAAACGGGTCAAAATTGAAGCTTTTGAGTAAGCAAAACTCTGTAAAAATGGCAATTTTGGTCACTGTGAGGGTTTAAAAAGTGGTTATTCAACATGAGGCACGATCCAATTGACATTTTGAATCATTTTTGGTACAGTCCGAAAAATCAATTTTCGGATGAAAAACGACTCCGGACCTGTCGAACGATCCCAAAATGGTCAATATGAATGAAATTTCAACATTTAATCTTTTGACTCTAAATGACTGTTGGGTGTGAATTATGACTTTGTCAACTAGAATAAGTGTGTTTAAAGTCATTTCTGTGCCTGAAACGGGTCAAAATGGAAGCTTTTGAGTAAGCAAAACTCTGTAAAAATGGCAATTTTGGTCACTGTGAGGGTTTAAAAAGTGGTTATTCAACATGAGGCACGATCCAATTGACATTTTGAATCATTTTTGGTACAGTCCAAAAAATCAATTTTCGGATGAAAAACGATGACTCCGGACCTGTCGAACGATCCCAAAATGGTCAATATGGATGAAATTTCAACATTTAATCTTTTGACTCTAAATGACTGTTGGATGTGAATTATGACTTTGTCAACTAAAATAAGTGTGTTTAAAGTCATTTCTGTGCCTGAACGGGTCAAAATGGAAGCTTTTGAGATAGCAAAACTCTGTAAAAATGGCAATTTTGGTCACTGTGAGGGTTTAAAAAGTGGTTATTCAACATGAGGCACGATCCAATTGACATTTTGAATCATTTTTGGTACAGTCCAAAAAATCAATTTTCGGATGAAAAACGATGACTCCGGACCTGTCGAACGATCCCAAAATGGTCTATAATGATGACATTTTAACATTTAATCTTTTGACTCTAAATCACTGTTGGATGTGAATTATGATTTTGTCAACTAGAATAAGTGTGTTTAAAGTCATTTCTGTGCCTGAAACGGGTCCAATGGAAGCTTTTGAGTAAGCAAAACTCTGTAAAAATGGCAATTTTGGTCACTGTGAGGGTTTAAAAAGTGGTTATTCAACATGAGGCACGATCCAATTGACATTTTGAATCATTTTTGGTACAGTCCAAAAAATCAATTTTCGGATGAAAAACGATGACTCCGGACCTGTCGAACGATCCCAAAATGGTCAATATGGATGAAATTTCAACATTTAATCTTTTGACTCTAAATGACTGTTGGATGTGAATTATGACTTTGTCAACTAAAATAAGTGTGTTTAAAGTCATTTCTGTGCCTGAAACGGGTCAAAATGGAAGCTTTTGAGATAGCAAAACTCTGTAAAAATGGCAATTTTGGTCACTGTGAGGGTTTAAAAAGTGGTTATTCAACATGAGGCACGATCCAATTGACATTTTGAATCATTTTTGGTACAGTACAAAAAAATCAATTTTCATATGAAAAACGATGACTCCGGACCTGTCGAACGATCCCAAAATGGTCAATATGGATGAAATTTCAACATTTAATATTTTGACTCTAAATGACTGTTGGATGTGAATTATGACTTTGTCAACTAAAATAAGTGTGTTTAAAGTCATTTCTGTGCCTGAAACGGGTCAAAATTGAAGCTTTTGAGTAAGCAAAACTCTATAAAAATGGCAATTTTGGTCACTGTGAGGGTTTAAAAAGTGGTTATTCAACATGAGGCACGATCCAATTGACATTTTGAATCATTTTTGGTACAGTCCGAAAAATCAATTTTCGGATGAAAAACGATGACTCCGGACCTGTCAAACGATCCCAAAATGGTCAATATGAATGAAATTTCAACATTTAATCTTTTGACTCTAAATGACTGTTGGATGTGAATTATGACTTTGTCAACTAGAATAAGTGTGTTTAAAGTCATTTCTGTGCCTGGAACGGGTCAAAATGGAAGCTTTTGAGTAAGCAAAACTCTGTAAAAATGGCAATTTTGGTCACTGTGAGGGTTTAAAAAGTGGTTATTCAACATGAGGCACGATCCAATTGACATTTTGAATCATTTTTGGTACAGTCCAAAAAATCAATTTTCGGATGAAAAACGATGACTCCGGACCTTTTCGAACGATCCCAAAATGGTCAATATGGATGAAATTTCAACATTTAATCTTTTGACTCTAAATGACTGTTGGATGTGAATTATGACTTTGTCAACTAAAATAAGTGTGTTTAAAGTCATTTCTGTGCCTGAAACGGGTCAAAATGGAAGCTTTTGAGATAGCAAAACTCTGTAAAAATGGCAATTTTGGTCACTGTGAGGGTTTAAAAAGTGGTTATTCAACATGAGGCACGATCCAATTGACATTTTGAATCATTTTTGGTACAGTCCAAAAAATCAATTTTCGGATGAAAAACGATGACTCCGGACCTGTCGAACGATCCCAAAATGGTCTATAATGATGACATTTTAACATTTAATCTTTTGACTCTAAATCACTGTTGGATGTGAATTATGACTTTGTCAACTAAAATAAGTGTGTTTAAAGTCATTTCTGTGCCTGAAACGGGTCAAAATTGAAGCTTTTGAGTAAGCAAAACTCTGTAAAAATGGCAATTTTGGTCACTGTGAGGGTTTAAAAAGTGGTTATTCAACATGAGGCACGATCCAATTGACATTTTGAATCATTTTTGGTACAGTCCGAAAAATCAATTTTCGGATGAAAAACGATGACTCCGGACCTGTCGAACGATCCCAAAATGGTCAATATGAATGAAATTTCAACATTTAATCTTTTGACTCTAAATGACTGTTGGGTGTGAATTATGACTTTATCAACTAGAATAAGTGTGTTTAAAGTCATTTCTGTGCCTGAAACGGGTCAAAATGGAAGCTTTTGAGTAAGCAAAACTCTGTAAAAATGGCAATTTTGGTCACTGTGAGGGTTTAAAAAGTGGTTATTCAACATGAGGCACGATCCAATTGACATTTTGAATCATTTTTGGTACAGTCCAAAAAATCAATTTTCGGATGAAAAACGATGACTCCGGACCTTTTCGAACGATCCCAAAATGGTCAATATGGATGAAATTTCAACATTTAATCTTTTGACTCTAAATGACTGTTGGATGTGAATTATGACTTTGTCAACTAAAATAAGTGTGTTTAAAGTCATTTCTGTGCCTGAAACGGGTCAAAATGGAAGCTTTTGAGATAGCAAAACTCTGTAAAAATGGCAATTTTGGTCACTGTGAGGGTTTAAAAAGTGGTTATTCAACATGAGGCACGATCCAATTGACATTTTGAATCATTTTTGGTACAGTCCAAAAAATCAATTTTCGGATGAAAAACGATGACTCCGGACCTGTCGAACGATCCCAAAATGGTCTATAATGATGACATTTTAACATTTAATCTTTTGACTCTAAATCACTGTTGGATGTGAATTATGACTTTGTCAACTAAAATAAGTGTGTTTAAAGTCATTTCTGTGCCTGAAACGGGTCAAAATTGAAGCTTTTGAGTAAGCAAAACTCTGTAAAAATGGCAATTTTGGTCACTGTGAGGGTTTAAAAAGTGGTTATTCAACATGAGGCACGATCCAATTGACATTTTGAATCATTTTTGGTACAGTCCGAAAAATCAATTTTCGGATGAAAAACGACTCCGGACCTGTCGAACGATCCCAAAATGGTCAATATGAATGAAATTTCAACATTTAATCTTTTGACTCTAAATGACTGTTGGGTGTGAATTATGACTTTGTCAACTAGAATAAGTGTGTTTAAAGTCATTTCTGTGCCTGAAACGGGTCAAAATGGAAGCTTTTGAGTAAGCAAAACTCTGTAAAAATGGCAATTTTGGTCACTGTGAGGGTTTAAAAAGTGGTTATTCAACATGAGGCACGATCCAATTGACATTTTGAATCATTTTTGGTACAGTCCAAAAAATCAATTTTCGGATGAAAAACGATGACTCCGGACCTGTCGAACGATCCCAAAATGGTCAATATGGATGAAATTTCAACATTTAATCTTTTGACTCTAAATGACTGTTGGATGTGAATTATGACTTTGTCAACTAAAATAAGTGTGTTTAAAGTCATTTCTGTGCCTGAAACGGGTCAAAATGGAAGCTTTTGAGATAGCAAAACTCTGTAAAAATGGCAATTTTGGTCACTGTGAGGGTTTAAAAAGTGGTTATTCAACATGAGGCACGATCCAATTGACATTTTGAATCATTTTTGGTACAGTCCAAAAAATCAATTTTCGGATGAAAAACGATGACTCCGGACCTGTCGAACGATCCCAAAATGGTCTATAATGATGACATTTTAACATTTAATCTTTTGACTCTAAATCACTGTTGGATGTGAATTATGATTTTGTCAACTAGAATAAGTGTGTTTAAAGTCATTTCTGTGCCTGAAACGGGTCCAATGGAAGCTTTTGAGTAAGCAAAACTCTGTAAAAATGGCAATTTTGGTCACTGTGAGGGTTTAAAAAGTGGTTATTCAACATGAGGCACGATCCAATTGACATTTTGAATCATTTTTGGTACAGTCCAAAAAATCAATTTTCGGATGAAAAACGATGACTCCGGACCTGTCGAACGATCCCAAAATGGTCAATATGGATGAAATTTCAACATTTAATCTTTTGACTCTAAATGACTGTTGGATGTGAATTATGACTTTGTCAACTAAAATAAGTGTGTTTAAAGTCATTTCTGTGCCTGAAACGGGTCAAAATGGAAGCTTTTGAGATAGCAAAACTCTGTAAAAATGGCAATTTTGGTCACTGTGAGGGTTTAAAAAGTGGTTATTCAACATGAGGCACGATCCAATTGACATTTTGAATCATTTTTGGTACAGTACAAAAAAATCAATTTTCATATGAAAAACGATGACTCCGGACCTGTCGAACGATCCCAAAATGGTCAATATGGATGAAATTTCAACATTTAATATTTTGACTCTAAATGACTGTTGGATGTGAATTATGACTTTGTCAACTAAAATAAGTGTGTTTAAAGTCATTTCTGTGCCTGAAACGGGTCAAAATTGAAGCTTTTGAGTAAGCAAAACTCTATAAAAATGGCAATTTTGGTCACTGTGAGGGTTTAAAAAGTGGTTATTCAACATGAGGCACGATCCAATTGACATTTTGAATCATTTTTGGTACAGTCCGAAAAATCAATTTTCGGATGAAAAACGATGACTCCGGACCTGTCAAACGATCCCAAAATGGTCAATATGAATGAAATTTCAACATTTAATCTTTTGACTCTAAATGACTGTTGGATGTGAATTATGACTTTGTCAACTAGAATAAGTGTGTTTAAAGTCATTTCTGTGCCTGGAACGGGTCAAAATGGAAGCTTTTGAGTAAGCAAAACTCTGTAAAAATGGCAATTTTGGTCACTGTGAGGGTTTAAAAAGTGGTTATTCAACATGAGGCACGATCCAATTGACATTTTGAATCATTTTTGGTACAGTCCAAAAAATCAATTTTCGGATGAAAAACGATGACTCCGGACCTTTTCGAACGATCCCAAAATGGTCAATATGGATGAAATTTCAACATTTAATCTTTTGACTCTAAATGACTGTTGGATGTGAATTATGACTTTGTCAACTAAAATAAGTGTGTTTAAAGTCATTTCTGTGCCTGAAACGGGTCAAAATGGAAGCTTTTGAGATAGCAAAACTCTGTAAAAATGGCAATTTTGGTCACTGTGAGGGTTTAAAAAGTGGTTATTCAACATGAGGCACGATCCAATTGACATTTTGAATCATTTTTGGTACAGTCCAAAAAATCAATTTTCGGATGAAAAACGATGACTCCGGACCTGTCGAACGATCCCAAAATGGTCTATAATGATGACATTTTAACATTTAATCTTTTGACTCTAAATCACTGTTGGATGTGAATTATGACTTTGTCAACTAAAATAAGTGTGTTTAAAGTCATTTCTGTGCCTGAAACGGGTCAAAATTGAAGCTTTTGAGTAAGCAAAACTCTGTAAAAATGGCAATTTTGGTCACTGTGAGGGTTTAAAAAGTGGTTATTCAACATGAGGCACGATCCAATTGACATTTTGAATCATTTTTGGTACAGTCCGAAAAATCAATTTTCGGATGAAAAACGATGACTCCGGACCTGTCGAACGATCCCAAAATGGTCAATATGAATGAAATTTCAACATTTAATCTTTTGACTCTAAATGACTGTTGGGTGTGAATTATGACTTTATCAACTAGAATAAGTGTGTTTAAAGTCATTTCTGTGCCTGAAACGGGTCAAAATGGAAGCTTTTGAGTAAGCAAAACTCTGTAAAAATGGCAATTTTGGTCACTGTGAGGGTTTAAAAAGTGGTTATTCAACATGAGGCACGATCCAATTGACATTTTGAATCATTTTTGGTACAGTCCAAAAAATCAATTTTCGGATGAAAAACGATGACTCCGGACCTGTCGAACGATCCCAAAATGGTCAATATGGATGAAATTTCAACATTTAATCTTTTGACTCTAAATGACTGTTGGATGTGAATTATGACTTTGTCAACTAAAATAAGTGTGTTTAAAGTCATTTCTGTGCCTGAAACGGGTCAAAATGGAAGCTTTTGAGATAGCAAAACTCTGTAAAAATGGCAATTTTGGTCACTGTGAGGGTTTAAAAAGTGGTTATTCAACATGAGGCACGATCCAATTGACATTTTGAATCATTTTTGGTACAGTCCAAAAAATCAATTTTCGGATGAAAAACGATGACTCCGGACCTGTCGAACGATCCCAAAATGGTCTATAATGATGACATTTTAACATTTAATCTTTTGACTCTAAATCACTGTTGGATGTGAATTATGATTTTGTCAACTAGAATAAGTGTGTTTAAAGTCATTTCTGTGCCTGAAACGGGTCCAATGGAAGCTTTTGAGTAAGCAAAACTCTGTAAAAATGGCAATTTTGGTCACTGTGAGGGTTTAAAAAGTGGTTATTCAACATGAGGCACGATCCAATTGACATTTTGAATCATTTTTGGTACAGTCCAAAAAATCAATTTTCGGATGAAAAACGATGACTCCGGACCTGTCGAACGATCCCAAAATGGTCAATATGGATGAAATTTCAACATTTAATCTTTTGACTCTAAATGACTGTTGGATGTGAATTATGACTTTGTCAACTAAAATAAGTGTGTTTAAAGTCATTTCTGTGCCTGAAACGGGTCAAAATGGAAGCTTTTGAGATAGCAAAACTCTGTAAAAATGGCAATTTTGGTCACTGTGAGGGTTTAAAAAGTGGTTATTAAACATGAGGCACGATCCAATTGACATTTTGAATCATTTTTGGTACAGTCCAAAAAATCAATTTTCGGATGAAAAACGATGACTCCGGACCTGTCGAACGATCCCAAAATAGTCAATATGGATGAAATTTCAACATTTAATCTTTTGACTCTAAATGACTGTTGGATGTGAATTATGACTTTGTCAACTAAAATAAGTGTGTTTAAAGTCATTTCTGTGCCTGAAACGGGTCAAAATGGAAGCTTTTGAGATAGCAAAACTCTGTAAAAATGGCAATTTTGGTCACTGTGAGGGTTTAAAAAGTGGTTATTCAACATGAGGCACGATCCAATTGACATTTTGAATCATTTTTGGTACAGTACAAAAAAATCAATTTTCATATGAAAAACGATGACTCCGGACCTGTCGAACGATCCCAAAATGGTCAATATGGATGAAATTTCAACATTTAATATTTTGACTCTAAATGACTGTTGGATGTGAATTATGACTTTGTCAACTAAAATAAGTGTGTTTAAAGTCATTTCTGTGCCTGAAACGGGTCAAAATTGAAGCTTTTGAGTAAGCAAAACTCTCTAAAAATGGCAATTTTGGTCACTGTGAGGGTTTAAAAAGTGGTTATTCAACATGAGGCACGATCCAATTGACATTTTGAATCATTTTTGGTACAGTCCGAAAAATCAATTTTCGGATGAAAAACGATGACTCCGGACCTGTCAAACGATCCCAAAATGGTCAATATGAATGAAATTTCAACATTTAATCTTTTGACTCTAAATGACTGTTGGATGTGAATTATGACTTTGTCAACTAGAATAAGTGTGTTTAAAGTCATTTCTGTGCCTGGAACGGGTCAAAATGGAAGCTTTTGAGTAAGCAAAACTCTGTAAAAATGGCAATTTTGGGCACTGTGAGGGTTTAAAAAGTGGTTATTCAACATGAGGCACGATCCAATTGACATTTTGAATCATTTTTGGTACAGTCCAAAAAATCAATTTTCGGATGAAAAACGATGACTCCGGACCTTTTCGAACGATCCCAAAATAGTCAATATGGATGAAATTTCAACATTTAATCTTTTGACTCTAAATGACTGTTGGATGTGAATTATGACTTTGTCAACTAAAATAAGTGTGTTTAAAGTCATTTCTGTGCCTGAAACGGGTCAAAATGGAAGCTTTTGAGATAGCAAAACTCTGTAAAAATGGCAATTTTGGTCACTGTGAGGGTTTAAAAAGTGGTTATTCAACATGAGGCACGATCCAATTGACATTTTGAATCATTTTTGGTACAGTACAAAAAAATCAATTTTCATATGAAAAACGATGACTCCGGACCTGTCGAACGATCCCAAAATGGTCAATATGGATGAAATTTCAACATTTAATATTTTGACTCTAAATGACTGTTGGATGTGAATTATGACTTTGTCAACTAAAATAAGTGTGTTTAAAGTCATTTCTGTGCCTGAAACGGGTCAAAATTGAAGCTTTTGAGTAAGCAAAACTCTCTAAAAATGGCAATTTTGGTCACTGTGAGGGTTTAAAAAGTGGTTATTCAACATGAGGCACGATCCAATTGACATTTTGAATCATTTTTGGTACAGTCCGAAAAATCAATTTTCGGATGAAAAACGATGACTCCGGACCTGTCAAACGATCCCAAAATGGTCAATATGAATGAAATTTCAACATTTAATCTTTTGACTCTAAATGACTGTTGGATGTGAATTATGACTTTGTCAACTAGAATAAGTGTGTTTAAAGTCATTTCTGTGCCTGGAACGGGTCAAAATGGAAGCTTTTGAGTAAGCAAAACTCTGTAAAAATGGCAATTTTGGTCACTGTGAGGGTTTAAAAAGTGGTTATTCAACATGAGGCACGATCCAATTGACATTTTGAATCATTTTTGGTACAGTCCAAAAAATCAATTTTCGGATGAAAAACGATGACTCCGGACCTTTTCGAACGATCCCAAAATGGTCAATATGGATGAAATTTCAACATTTAATCTTTTGACTCTAAATGACTGTTGGATGTGAATTATGACTTTGTCAACTAAAATAAGTGTGTTTAAAGTCATTTCTGTGCCTGAAACGGGTCAAAATGGAAGCTTTTGAGATAGCAAAACTCTGTAAAAATGGCAATTTTGGTCACTGTGAGGGTTTAAAAAGTGGTTATTCAACATGAGGCACGATCCAATTGACATTTTGAATCATTTTTGGTACAGTCCAAAAAATCAATTTTCGGATGAAAAACGATGACTCCGGACCTGTCGAACGATCCCAAAATGGTCTATAATGATGACATTTTAACATTTAATCTTTTGACTCTAAATCACTGTTGGATGTGAATTATGACTTTGTCAACTAAAATAAGTGTGTTTAAAGTCATTTCTGTGCCTGAAACGGGTCAAAATTGAAGCTTTTGAGTAAGCAAAACTCTGTAAAAATGGCAATTTTGGTCACTGTGAGGGTTTAAAAAGTGGTTATTCAACATGAGGCACGATCCAATTGACATTTTGAATCATTTTTGGTACAGTCCGAAAAATCAATTTTCGGATGAAAAACGATGACTCCGGACCTGTCGAACGATCCCAAAATGGTCAATATGAATGAAATTTCAACATTTAATCTTTTGACTCTAAATGACTGTTGGGTGTGAATTATGACTTTATCAACTAGAATAAGTGTGTTTAAAGTCATTTCTGTGCCTGAAACGGGTCAAAATGGAAGCTTTTGAGTAAGCAAAACTCTGTAAAAATGGCAATTTTGGTCACTGTGAGGGTTTAAAAAGTGGTTATTCAACATGAGGCACGATCCAATTGACATTTTGAATCATTTTTGGTACAGTCCAAAAAATCAATTTTCGGATGAAAAACGATGACTCCGGACCTGTCGAACGATCCCAAAATGGTCAATATGGATGAAATTTCAACATTTAATCTTTTGACTCTAAATGACTGTTGGATGTGAATTATGACTTTGTCAACTAGAATAAGTGTGTTTAAAGTCATTTCTGTGCCTGAAACGGGTCCAATGGAAGCTTTTGAGTAAGCAAAACTCTGTAAAAATGGCAATTTTGGTCACTGTGAGGGTTTAAAAAGTGGGTATTCAACATGAGGCACGATCCAATTGACATTTTGAATCATTTTTGGTACAGTCCAAAAAATCAATTTTCGGATGAAAAACGATGACTCCGGACCTGTCGAACGATCCCAAAATGGTCAATATGGATGAAATTTCAACATTTAATCTTTTGACTCTAAATGACTGTTGGATGTGAATTATGACTTTGTCAACTAAAATAAGTGTGTTTAAAGTCATTTCTGTGCCTGAAACGGGTCAAAATGGAAGCTTTTGAGATAGCAAAACTCTGTAAAAATGGCAATTTTGGTCACTGTGAGGGTTTAAAAAGTGGTTATTCAACATGAGGCACGATCCAATTGACATTTTGAATCATTTTTGGTACAGTACAAAAAAATCAATTTTCATATGAAAAACGATGACTCCGGACCTGTCGAACGATCCCAAAATGGTCAATATGGATGAAATTTCAACATTTAATATTTTGACTCTAAATGACTGTTGGATGTGAATTATGACTTTGCCAACTAAAATAAGTGTGTTTAAAGTCATTTCTGTGCCTGAAACGGGTCAAAATTGAAGCTTTTGAGTAAGCAAAACTCTATAAAAATGGCAATTTTGGTCACTGTGAGGGTTTAAAAAGTGGTTATTCAACATGAGGCACGATCCAATTGACATTTTGAATCATTTTTGGTACAGTCCGAAAAATCAATTTTCGGATGAAAAACGATGACTCCGGACCTGTCAAACGATCCCAAAATGGTCAATATGAATGAAATTTCAACATTTAATCTTTTGACTCTAAATGACTGTTGGATGTGAATTATGACTTTGTCAACTAGAATAAGTGTGTTTAAAGTCATTTCTGTGCCTGGAACGGGTCAAAATGGAAGCTTTTGAGTAAGCAAAACTCTGTAAAAATGGCAATTTTGGTCACTGTGAGGGTTTAAAAAGTGGTTATTCAACATGAGGCACGATCCAATTGACATTTTGAATCATTTTTGGTACAGTCCAAAAAATCAATTTTCGGATGAAAAACGATGACTCCGGACCTTTTCGAACGATCCCAAAATGGTCAATATGGATGAAATTTCAACATTTAATCTTTTGACTCTAAATGACTGTTGGATGTGAATTATGACTTTGTCAACTAAAATAAGTGTGTTTAAAGTCATTTCTGTGCCTGAAACGGGTCAAAATGGAAGCTTTTGAGATAGCAAAACTCTGTAAAAATGGCAATTTTGGTCACTGTGAGGGTTTAAAAAGTGGTTATTCAACATGAGGCACGATCCAATTGACATTTTGAATCATTTTTGGTACAGTCCAAAAAATCAATTTTCGGATGAAAAACGATGACTCCGGACCTGTCGAACGATCCCAAAATGGTCTATAATGATGACATTTTAACATTTAATCTTTTGACTCTAAATCACTGTTGGATGTGAATTATGACTTTGTCAACTAAAATAAGTGTGTTTAAAGTCATTTCTGTGCCTGAAACGGGTCAAAATTGAAGCTTTTGAGTAAGCAAAACTCTGTAAAAATGGCAATTTTGGTCACTGTGAGGGTTTAAAAAGTGGTTATTCAACATGAGGCACGATCCAATTGACATTTTGAATCATTTTTGGTACAGTCCGAAAAATCAATTTTCGGATGAAAAACGATGACTCCGGACCTGTCGAACGATCCCAAAATGGTCAATATGAATGAAATTTCAACATTTAATCTTTTGACTCTAAATGACTGTTGGGTGTGAATTATGACTTTGTCAACTAGAATAAGTGTGTTTAAAGTCATTTCTGTGCCTGAAACGGGTCAAAATGGAAGCTTTTGAGTAAGCAAAACTCTGTAAAAATGGCAATTTTGGTCACTGTGAGGGTTTAAAAAGTGGTTATTCAACATGAGGCACGATCCAATTGACATTTTGAATCATTTTTGGTACAGTCCAAAAAATCAATTTTCGGATGAAAAACGATGACTCCGGACCTGTCGAACGATCCCAAAATGGTCAATATGGATGAAATTTCAACATTTAATCTTTTGACTCTAAATGACTGTTGGATGTGAATTATGACTTTGTCAACTAAAATAAGTGTGTTTAAAGTCATTTCTGTGCCTGAAACGGGTCAAAATGGAAGCTTTTGAGATAGCAAAACTCTGTAAAAATGGCAATTTTGGTCACTGTGAGGGTTTAAAAAGTGGTTATTCAACATGAGGCACGATCCAATTGACATTTTGAATCATTTTTGGTACAGTCCAAAAAATCAATTTTCGGATGAAAAACGATGACTCCGGACCTGTCGAACGATCCCAAAATGGTCTATAATGATGACATTTTAACATTTAATCTTTTGACTCTAAATCACTGTTGGATGTGAATTATGATTTTGTCAACTAGAATAAGTGTGTTTAAAGTCATTTCTGTGCCTGAAACGGGTCCAATGGAAGCTTTTGAGTAAGCAAAACTCTGTAAAAATGGCAATTTTGGTCACTGTGAGGGTTTAAAAAGTGGTTATTCAACATGAGGCACGATCCAATTGACATTTTGAATCATTTTTGGTACAGTCCAAAAAATCAATTTTCGGATGAAAAACGATGACTCCGGACCTGTCGAACGATCCCAAAATGGTCAATATGGATGAAATTTCAACATTTAATCTTTTGACTCTAAATGACTGTTGGATGTGAATTATGACTTTGTCAACTAAAATAAGTGTGTTTAAAGTCATTTCTGTGCCTGAAACGGGTCAAAATGGAAGCTTTTGAGATAGCAAAACTCTGTAAAAATGGCAATTTTGGTCACTGTGAGGGTTTAAAAAGTGGTTATTCAACATGAGGCACGATCCAATTGACATTTTGAATCATTTTTGGTACAGTCCAAAAAATCAATTTTCGGATGAAAAACGATGACTCCGGACCTGTCGAACGATCCCAAAATAGTCAATATGGATGAAATTTCAACATTTAATCTTTTGACTCTAAATGACTGTTGGATGTGAATTATGACTTTGTCAACTAAAATAAGTGTGTTTAAAGTCATTTCTGTGCCTGAAACGGGTCAAAATGGAAGCTTTTGAGATAGCAAAACTCTGTAAAAATGGCAATTTTGGTCACTGTGAGGGTTTAAAAAGTGGTTATTCAACATGAGGCACGATCCAATTGACATTTTGAATCATTTTTGGTACAGTACAAAAAAATCAATTTTCATATGAAAAACGATGACTCCGGACCTGTCGAACGATCCCAAAATGGTCAATATGGATGAAATTTCAACATTTAATATTTTGACTCTAAATGACTGTTGGATGTGAATTATGACTTTGTCAACTAAAATAAGTGTGTTTAAAGTCATTTCTGTGCCTGAAACGGGTCAAAATTGAAGCTTTTGAGTAAGCAAAACTCTCTAAAAATGGCAATTTTGGTCACTGTGAGGGTTTAAAAAGTGGTTATTCAACATGAGGCACGATCCAATTGACATTTTGAATCATTTTTGGTACAGTCCGAAAAATCAATTTTCGGATGAAAAACGATGACTCCGGACCTGTCAAACGATCCCAAAATGGTCAATATGAATGAAATTTCAACATTTAATCTTTTGACTCTAAATGACTGTTGGATGTGAATTATGACTTTGTCAACTAGAATAAGTGTGTTTAAAGTCATTTCTGTGCCTGGAACGGGTCAAAATGGAAGCTTTTGAGTAAGCAAAACTCTGTAAAAATGGCAATTTTGGTCACTGTGAGGGTTTAAAAAGTGGTTATTCAACATGAGGCACGATCCAATTGACATTTTGAATCATTTTTGGTACAGTCCAAAAAATCAATTTTCGGATGAAAAACGATGACTCCGGACCTTTTCGAACGATCCCAAAATGGTCAATATGGATGAAATTTCAACATTTAATCTTTTGACTCTAAATGACTGTTGGATGTGAATTATGACTTTGTCAACTAAAATAAGTGTGTTTAAAGTCATTTCTGTGCCTGAAACGGGTCAAAATGGAAGCTTTTGAGATAGCAAAACTCTGTAAAAATGGCAATTTTGGTCACTGTGAGGGTTTAAAAAGTGGTTATTCAACATGAGGCACGATCCAATTGACATTTTGAATCATTTTTGGTACAGTCCAAAAAATCAATTTTCGGATGAAAAACGATGACTCCGGACCTGTCGAACGATCCCAAAATGGTCTATAATGATGACATTTTAACATTTAATCTTTTGACTCTAAATCACTGTTGGATGTGAATTATGACTTTGTCAACTAAAATAAGTGTGTTTAAAGTCATTTCTGTGCCTGAAACGGGTCAAAATTGAAGCTTTTGAGTAAGCAAAACTCTGTAAAAATGGCAATTTTGGTCACTGTGAGGGTTTAAAAAGTGGTTATTCAACATGGGGCACGATCCAATTGACATTTTGAATCATTTTTGGTACAGTCCGAAAAATCAATTTTCGGATGAAAAACGATGACTCCGGACCTGTCGAACGATCCCAAAATGGTCAATATGAATGAAATTTCAACATTTAATCTTTTGACTCTAAATGACTGTTGGGTGTGAATTATGACTTTGTCAACTAGAATAAGTGTGTTTAAAGTCATTTCTGTGCCTGAAACGGGTCAAAATGGAAGCTTTTGAGTAAGCAAAACTCTGTAAAAATGGCAATTTTGGTCACTGTGAGGGTTTAAAAAGTGGTTATTCAACATGAGGCACGATCCAATTGACATTTTGAATCATTTTTGGTACAGTCCAAAAAATCAATTTTCGGATGAAAAACGATGACTCCGGACCTGTCCAACGATCCCAAAATGGTCAATATGGATGAAATTTCAACATTTAATCTTTTGACTCTAAATGACTGTTGGATGTGAATTATGACTTTGTCAACTAAAATAAGTGTGTTTAAAGTCATTTCTGTGCCTGAAACGGGTCAAAATTGAAGCTTTTGAGTAAGCAAAACTCTGTAAAAATGGCAATTTTGGTCACTGTGAGGGTTTAAAAAGTGGTTATTCAACATGAGGCACGATCCAATTGACATTTTGAATCATTTTTGGTACAGTCCGAAAAATCAATTTTCGGATGAAAAACGATGACTCCGGACCTGTCGAACGATCCCAAAATGGTCAATATGAATGAAATTTCAACATTTAATCTTTTGACTCTAAATGACTGTTGGGTGTGAATTATGACTTTGTCAACTAGAATAAGTGTGTTTAAAGTCATTTCTGTGCCTGAAACGGGTCAAAATGGAAGCTTTTGAGTAAGCAAAACTCTGTAAAAATGGCAATTTTGGTCACTGTGAGGGTTTAAAAAGTGGTTATTCAACATGAGGCACGATCCAATTGACATTTTGAATCATTTTTGGTACAGTCCAAAAAATCAATTTTCGGATGAAAAACGATGACTCCGGACCTGTCGAACGATCCCAAAATGGTCAATATGGATGAAATTTCAACATTTAATCTTTTGACTCTAAATGACTGTTGGATGTGAATTATGACTTTGTCAACTAAAATAAGTGTGTTTAAAGTCATTTCTGTGCCTGAAACGGGTCAAAATGGAAGCTTTTGAGATAGCAAAACTCTGTAAAAATGGCAATTTTGGTCACTGTGAGGGTTTAAAAAGTGGTTATTCAACATGAGGCACGATCCAATTGACATTTTGAATCATTTTTGGTACAGTCCAAAAAATCAATTTTCGGATGAAAAACGATGACTCCGGACCTGTCGAACGATCCCAAAATGGTCAATATGGATGAAATTTCAACATTTAATCTTTTGACTCTAAATGACTGTTGGATGTGAATTATGACTTTGTCAACTAAAATAAGTGTGTTTAAAGTCATTTCTGTGCCTGAAACGGGTCAAAATGGAAGCTTTTGAGATAGCAAAACTCTGTAAAAATGGCAATTTTGGTCACTGTGAGGGTTTAAAAAGTGGTTATTCAACATGAGGCACGATCCAATTGACATTTTGAATCATTTTTGGTACAGTACAAAAAAATCAATTTTCATATGAAAAACGATGACTCCGGACCTGTCGAACGATCCCAAAATGGTCAATATGGATGAAATTTCAACATTTAATATTTTGACTCTAAATGACTGTTGGATGTGAATTATGACTTTGTCAACTAAAATAAGTGTGTTTAAAGTCATTTCTGTGCCTGAAACGGGTCAAAATTGAAGCTTTTGAGTAAGCAAAACTCTATAAAAATGGCAATTTTGGTCACTGTGAGGGTTTAAAAAGTGGTTATTCAACATGAGGCACGATCCAATTGACATTTTGAATCATTTTTGGTACAGTCCGAAAAATCAATTTTCGGATGAAAAACGATGACTCCGGACCTGTCAAACGATCCCAAAATGGTCAATATGAATGAAATTTCAACATTTAATCTTTTGACTCTAAATGACTGTTGGATGTGAATTATGACTTTGTCAACTAGAATAAGTGTGTTTAAAGTCATTTCTGTGCCTGGAACGGGTCAAAATGGAAGCTTTTGAGTAAGCAAAACTCTGTAAAAATGGCAATTTTGGTCACTGTGAGGGTTTAAAAAGTGGTTATTCAACATGAGGCACGATCCAATTGACATTTTGAATCATTTTTGGTACAGTCCAAAAAATCAATTTTCGGATGAAAAACGATGACTCCGGACCTTTTCGAACGATCCCAAAATGGTCAATATGGATGAAATTTCAACATTTAATCTTTTGACTCTAAATGACTGTTGGATGTGAATTATGACTTTGTCAACTAAAATAAGTGTGTTTAAAGTCATTTCTGTGCCTGAAACGGGTCAAAATGGAAGCTTTTGAGATAGCAAAACTCTGTAAAAATGGCAATTTTGGTCACTGTGAGGGTTTAAAAAGTGGTTATTCAACATGAGGCACGATCCAATTGACATTTTGAATCATTTTTGGTACAGTCCAAAAAATCAATTTTCGGATGAAAAACGATGACTCCGGACCTGTCGAACGATCCCAAAATGGTCTATAATGATGACATTTTAACATTTAATCTTTTGACTCTAAATCACTGTTGGATGTGAATTATGACTTTGTCAACTAAAATAAGTGTGTTTAAAGTCATTTCTGTGCCTGAAACGGGTCAAAATTGAAGCTTTTGAGTAAGCAAAACTCTGTAAAAATGGCAATTTTGGTCACTGTGAGGGTTTAAAAAGTGGTTATTCAACATGAGGCACGATCCAATTGACATTTTGAATCATTTTTGGTACAGTCCGAAAAATCAATTTTCGGATGAAAAACGATGACTCCGGACCTGTCGAACGATCCCAAAATGGTCAATATGAATGAAATTTCAACATTTAATCTTTTGACTCTAAATGACTGTTGGGTGTGAATTATGACTTTGTCAACTAGAATAAGTGTGTTTAAAGTCATTTCTGTGCCTGAAACGGGTCAAAATGGAAGCTTTTGAGTAAGCAAAACTCTGTAAAAATGGCAATTTTGGTCACTGTGAGGGTTTAAAAAGTGGTTATTCAACATGAGGCACGATCCAATTGACATTTTGAATCATTTTTGGTACAGTCCAAAAAATCAATTTTCGGATGAAAAACGATGACTCCGGACCTGTCGAACGATCCCAAAATGGTCAATATGGATGAAATTTCAACATTTAATCTTTTGACTCTAAATGACTGTTGGATGTGAATTATGACTTTGTCAACTAAAATAAGTGTGTTTAAAGTCATTTCTGTGCCTGAAACGGGTCAAAATGGAAGCTTTTGAGATAGCAAAACTCTGTAAAAATGGCAATTTTGGTCACTGTGAGGGTTTAAAAAGTGGTTATTCAACATGAGGCACGATCCAATTGACATTTTGAATCATTTTTGGTACAGTCCAAAAAATCAATTTTCGGATGAAAAACGATGACTCCGGACCTGTCGAACGATCCCAAAATGGTCTATAATGATGACATTTTAACATTTAATCTTTTGACTCTAAATCACTGTTGGATGTGAATTATGATTTTGTCAACTAGAATAAGTGTGTTTAAAGTCATTTCTGTGCCTGAAACGGGTCCAATGGAAGCTTTTGAGTAAGCAAAACTCTGTAAAAATGGCAATTTTGGTCACTGTGAGGGTTTAAAAAGTGGTTATTCAACATGAGGCACGATCCAATTGACATTTTGAATCATTTTTGGTACAGTCCAAAAAATCAATTTTCGGATGAAAAACGATGACTCCGGACCTGTCGAACGATCCCAAAATGGTCAATATGGATGAAATTTCAACATTTAATCTTTTGACTCTAAATGACTGTTGGATGTGAATTATGACTTTGTCAACTAAAATAAGTGTGTTTAAAGTCATTTCTGTGCCTGAAACGGGTCAAAATGGAAGCTTTTGAGATAGCAAAACTCTGTAAAAATGGCAATTTTGGTCACTGTGAGGGTTTAAAAAGTGGTTATTCAACATGAGGCACGATCCAATTGACATTTTGAATCATTTTTGGTACAGTCCAAAAAATCAATTTTCGGATGAAAAACGATGACTCCGGACCTGTCGAACGATCCCAAAATAGTCAATATGGATGAAATTTCAACATTTAATCTTTTGACTCTAAATGACTGTTGGATGTGAATTATGACTTTGTCAACTAAAATAAGTGTGTTTAAAGTCATTTCTGTGCCTGAAACGGGTCAAAATGGAAGCTTTTGAGATAGCAAAACTCTGTAAAAATGGCAATTTTGGTCACTGTGAGGGTTTAAAAAGTGGTTATTCAACATGAGGCACGATCCAATTGACATTTTGAATCATTTTTGGTACAGTCCGAAAAATCAATTTTCGGATGAAAAACGATGACTCCGGACCTGTCAAACGATCCCAAAATGGTCAATATGAATGAAATTTCAACATTTAATCTTTTGACTCTAAATGACTGTTGGATGTGAATTATGACTTTGTCAACTAGAATAAGTGTGTTTAAAGTCATTTCTGTGCCTGGAACGGGTCAAAATGGAAGCTTTTGAGTAAGCAAAACTCTGTAAAAATGGCAATTTTGGTCACTGTGAGGGTTTAAAAAGTGGTTATTCAACATGAGGCACGATCCAATTGACATTTTGAATCATTTTTGGTACAGTCCAAAAAATCAATTTTCGGATGAAAAACGATGACTCCGGACCTTTTCGAACGATCCCAAAATGGTCAATATGGATGAAATTTCAACATTTAATCTTTTGACTCTAAATGACTGTTGGATGTGAATTATGACTTTGTCAACTAAAATAAGTGTGTTTAAAGTCATTTCTGTGCCTGAAACGGGTCAAAATGGAAGCTTTTGAGATAGCAAAACTCTGTAAAAATGGCAATTTTGGTCACTGTGAGGGTTTAAAAAGTGGTTATTCAACATGAGGCACGATCCAATTGACATTTTGAATCATTTTTGGTACAGTCCAAAAAATCAATTTTCGGATGAAAAACGATGACTCCGGACCTGTCGAACGATCCCAAAATGGTCTATAATGATGACATTTTAACATTTAATCTTTTGACTCTAAATCACTGTTGGATGTGAATTATGACTTTGTCAACTAAAATAAGTGTGTTTAAAGTCATTTCTGTGCCTGAAACGGGTCAAAATTGAAGCTTTTGAGTAAGCAAAACTCTGTAAAAATGGCAATTTTGGTCACTGTGAGGGTTTAAAAAGTGGTTATTCAACATGGGGCACGATCCAATTGACATTTTGAATCATTTTTGGTACAGTCCGAAAAATCAATTTTCGGATGAAAAACGATGACTCCGGACCTGTCGAACGATCCCAAAATGGTCAATATGAATGAAATTTCAACATTTAATCTTTTGACTCTAAATGACTGTTGGGTGTGAATTATGACTTTGTCAACTAGAATAAGTGTGTTTAAAGTCATTTCTGTGCCTGAAACGGGTCAAAATGGAAGCTTTTGAGTAAGCAAAACTCTGTAAAAATGGCAATTTTGGTCACTGTGAGGGTTTAAAAAGTGGTTATTCAACATGAGGCACGATCCAATTGACATTTTGAATCATTTTTGGTACAGTCCAAAAAATCAATTTTCGGATGAAAAACGATGACTCCGGACCTGTCCAACGATCCCAAAATGGTCAATATGGATGAAATTTCAACATTTAATCTTTTGACTCTAAATGACTGTTGGATGTGAATTATGACTTTGTCAACTAAAATAAGTGTGTTTAAAGTCATTTCTGTGCCTGAAACGGGTCAAAATTGAAGCTTTTGAGTAAGCAAAACTCTGTAAAAATGGCAATTTTGGTCACTGTGAGGGTTTAAAAAGTGGTTATTCAACATGAGGCACGATCCAATTGACATTTTGAATCATTTTTGGTACAGTCCGAAAAATCAATTTTCGGATGAAAAACGATGACTCCGGACCTGTCGAACGATCCCAAAATGGTCAATATGAATGAAATTTCAACATTTAATCTTTTGACTCTAAATGACTGTTGGGTGTGAATTATGACTTTGTCAACTAGAATAAGTGTGTTTAAAGTCATTTCTGTGCCTGAAACGGGTCAAAATGGAAGCTTTTGAGTAAGCAAAACTCTGTAAAAATGGCAATTTTGGTCACTGTGAGGGTTTAAAAAGTGGTTATTCAACATGAGGCACGATCCAATTGACATTTTGAATCATTTTTGGTACAGTCCAAAAAATCAATTTTCGGATGAAAAACGATGACTCCGGACCTGTCGAACGATCCCAAAATGGTCAATATGGATGAAATTTCAACATTTAATCTTTTGACTCTAAATGACTGTTGGATGTGAATTATGACTTTGTCAACTAAAATAAGTGTGTTTAAAGTCATTTCTGTGCCTGAAACGGGTCAAAATGGAAGCTTTTGAGATAGCAAAACTCTGTAAAAATGGCAATTTTGGTCACTGTGAGGGTTTAAAAAGTGGTTATTCAACATGAGGCACGATCCAATTGACATTTTGAATCATTTTTGGTACAGTCCAAAAAATCAATTTTCGGATGAAAAACGATGACTCCGGACCTGTCGAACGATCCCAAAATGGTCTATAATGATGACATTTTAACATTTAATCTTTTGACTCTAAATCACTGTTGGATGTGAATTATGATTTTGTCAACTAGAATAAGTGTGTTTAAAGTCATTTCTGTGCCTGAAACGGGTCCAATGGAAGCTTTTGAGTAAGCAAAACTCTGTAAAAATGGCAATTTTGGTCACTGTGAGGGTTTAAAAAGTGGTTATTCAACATGAGGCACGATCCAATTGACATTTTGAATCATTTTTGGTACAGTCCAAAAAATCAATTTTCGGATGAAAAACGATGACTCCGGACCTGTCGAACGATCCCAAAATGGTCAATATGGATGAAATTTCAACATTTAACCTTTTGACTCTAAATGACTGTTGGATGTGAATTATGACTTTGTCAACTAAAATAAGTGTGTTTAAAGTCATTTCTGTGCCTGAAACGGGTCAAAATGGAAGCTTTTGAGATAGCAAAACTCTGTAAAAATGGCAATTTTGGTCACTGTGAGGGTTTAAAAAGTGGTTATTCAACATGAGGCACGATCCAATTGACATTTTGAATCATTTTTGGTACAGTACAAAAAAATCAATTTTCATATGAAAAACGATGACTCCGGACCTGTCGAACGATCCCAAAATGGTCAATATGGATGAAATTTCAACATTTAATATTTTGACTCTAAATGACTGTTGGATGTGAATTATGACTTTGTCAACTAAAATAAGTGTGTTTAAAGTCATTTCTGTGCCTGAAACGGGTCAAAATTGAAGCTTTTGAGTAAGCAAAACTCTATAAAAATGGCAATTTTGGTCACTGTGAGGGTTTAAAAAGTGGTTATTCAACATGAGGCACGATCCAATTGACATTTTGAATCATTTTTGGTACAGTCCGAAAAATCAATTTTCGGATGAAAAACGATGACTCCGGACCTGTCAAACGATCCCAAAATGGTCAATATGAATGAAATTTCAACATTTAATCTTTTGACTCTAAATGACTGTTGGATGTGAATTATGACTTTGTCAACTAGAATAAGTGTGTTTAAAGTCATTTCTGTGCCTGGAACGGGTCAAAATGGAAGCTTTTGAGTAAGCAAAACTCTGTAAAAATGGCAATTTTGGTCACTGTGAGGGTTTAAAAAGTGGTTATTCAACATGAGGCACGATCCAATTGACATTTTGAATCATTTTTGGTACAGTCCAAAAAATCAATTTTCGGATGAAAAACGATGACTCCGGACCTTTTCGAACGATCCCAAAATGGTCAATATGGATGAAATTTCAACATTTAATCTTTTGACTCTAAATGACTGTTGGATGTGAATTATGACTTTGTCAACTAAAATAAGTGTGTTTAAAGTCATTTCTGTGCCTGAAACGGGTCAAAATGGAAGCTTTTGAGATAGCAAAACTCTGTAAAAATGGCAATTTTGGTCACTGTGAGGGTTTAAAAAGTGGTTATTCAACATGAGGCACGATCCAATTGACATTTTGAATCATTTTTGGTACAGTCCAAAAAATCAATTTTCGGATGAAAAACGATGACTCCGGACCTGTCGAACGATCCCAAAATGGTCTATAATGATGACATTTTAACATTTAATCTTTTGACTCTAAATCACTGTTGGATGTGAATTATGACTTTGTCAACTAAAATAAGTGTGTTTAAAGTCATTTCTGTGCCTGAAACGGGTCAAAATTGAAGCTTTTGAGATAGCAAAACTCTGTAAAAATGGCAATTTTGGTCACTGTGAGGGTTTAAAAAGTGGTTATTCAACATGAGGCACGATCCAATTGACATTTTGAATCATTTTTGGTACAGTCCAAAAAATCAATTTTCGGATGAAAAACGATGACTCCGGACCTGTCGAACGATCCCAAAATAGTCAATATGGATGAAATTTCAACATTTAATCTTTTGACTCTAAATGACTGTTGGATGTGAATTATGACTTTGTCAACTAAAATAAGTGTGTTTAAAGTCATTTCTGTGCCTGAAACGGGTCAAAATGGAAGCTTTTGAGATAGCAAAACTCTGTAAAAATGGCAATTTTGGTCACTGTGAGGGTTTAAAAAGTGGTTATTCAACATGAGGCACGATCCAATTGACATTTTGAATCATTTTTGGTACAGTACAAAAAAATCAATTTTCATATGAAAAACGATGACTCCGGACCTGTCGAACGATCCCAAAATGGTCAATATGGATGAAATTTCAACATTTAATATTTTGACTCTAAATGACTGTTGGATGTGAATTATGACTTTGTCAACTAAAATAAGTGTGTTTAAAGTCATTTCTGTGCCTGAAACGGGTCAAAATTGAAGCTTTTGAGTAAGCAAAACTCTCTAAAAATGGCAATTTTGGTCACTGTGAGGGTTTAAAAAGTGGTTATTCAACATGAGGCACGATCCAATTGACATTTTGAATCATTTTTGGTACAGTCCGAAAAATCAATTTTCGGATGAAAAACGATGACTCCGGACCTGTCAAACGATCCCAAAATGGTCAATATGAATGAAATTTCAACATTTAATCTTTTGACTCTAAATGACTGTTGGATGTGAATTATGACTTTGTCAACTAGAATAAGTGTGTTTAAAGTCATTTCTGTGCCTGGAACGGGTCAAAATGGAAGCTTTTGAGTAAGCAAAACTCTGTAAAAATGGCAATTTTGGTCACTGTGAGGGTTTAAAAAGTGGTTATTCAACATGAGGCACGATCCAATTGACATTTTGAATCATTTTTGGTACAGTCCAAAAAATCAATTTTCGGATGAAAAACGATGACTCCGGACCTTTTCGAACGATCCCAAAATGGGCAATATGGATGAAATTTCAACATTTAATCTTTTGACTCTAAATGACTGTTGGATGTGAATTATGACTTTGTCAACTAAAATAAGTGTGTTTAAAGTCATTTCTGTGCCTGAAACGGGTCAAAATGGAAGCTTTTGAGATAGCAAAACTCTGTAAAAATGGCAATTTTGGTCACTGTGAGGGTTTAAAAAGTGGTTATTCAACATGAGGCACGATCCAATTGACATTTTGAATCATTTTTGGTACAGTCCAAAAAATCAATTTTCGGATGAAAAACGATGACTCCGGACCTGTCGAACGATCCCAAAATGGTCTATAATGATGACATTTTAACATTTAATCTTTTGACTCTAAATCACTGTTGGATGTGAATTATGACTTTGTCAACTAAAATAAGTGTGTTTAAAGTCATTTCTGTGCCTGAAACGGGTCAAAATTGAAGCTTTTGAGTAAGCAAAACTCTGTAAAAATGGCAATTTTGGTCACTGTGAGGGTTTAAAAAGTGGTTATTCAACATGGGGCACGATCCAATTGACATTTTGAATCATTTTTGGTACAGTCCAAAAAATCAATTTTCGGATGAAAAACGATGACTCCGGACCTGTCGAACGATCCCAAAATGGTCAATATGGATGAAATTTCAACATTTAATCTTTTGACTCTAAATGACTGTTGGATGTGAATTATGACTTTGTCAACTAAAATAAGTGTGTTTAAAGTCATTTCTGTGCCTGAAACGGGTCAAAATGGAAGCTTTTGAGATAGCAAAACTCTGTAAAAATGGCAATTTTGGTCACTGTGAGGGTTTAAAAAGTGGTTATTCAACATGAGGCACGATCCAATTGACATTTTGAATCATTTTTGGTACAGTCCAAAAAATCAATTTTCGGATGAAAAACGATGACTCCGGACCTGTCGAACGATCCCAAAATGGTCTATAATGATGACATTTTAACATTTAATCTTTTGACTCTAAATCACTGTTGGATGTGAATTATGATTTTGTCAACTAGAATAAGTGTGTTTAAAGTCATTTCTGTGCCTGAAACGGGTCCAATGGAAGCTTTTGAGTAAGCAAAACTCTGTAAAAATGGCAATTTTGGTCACTGTGAGGGTTTAAAAAGTGGGTATTCAACATGAGGCACGATCCAATTGACATTTTGAATCATTTTTGGTACAGTCCAAAAAATCAATTTTCGGATGAAAAACGATGACTCCGGACCTGTCGAACGATCCCAAAATGGTCAATATGGATGAAATTTCAACATTTAATCTTTTGACTCTAAATGACTGTTGGATGTGAATTATGACTTTGTCAACTAAAATAAGTGTGTTTAAAGTCATTTCTGTGCCTGAAACGGGTCGAAATGGAAGCTTTTGAGATAGCAAAACTCTGTAAAAATGGCAATTTTGGTCACTGTGAGGGTTTAAAAAGTGGTTATTCAACATGAGGCACGATCCAATTGACATTTTGAATCATTTTTGGTACAGTACAAAAAAATCAATTTTCATATGAAAAACGATGACTCCGGACCTGTCGAACGATCCCAAAATGGTCAATATGGATGAAATTTCAACATTTAATATTTTGACTCTAAATGACTGTTGGATGTGAATTATGACTTTGCCAACTAAAATAAGTGTGTTTAAAGTCATTTCTGTGCCTGAAACGGGTCAAAATTGAAGCTTTTGAGTAAGCAAAACTCTATAAAAATGGCAATTTTGGTCACTGTGAGGGTTTAAAAAGTGGTTATTCAACATGAGGCACGATCCAATTGACATTTTGAATCATTTTTGGTACAGTCCGAAAAATCAATTTTCGGATGAAAAACGATGACTCCGGACCTGTCAAACGATCCCAAAATGGTCAATATGAATGAAATTTCAACATTTAATCTTTTGACTCTAAATGACTGTTGGATGTGAATTATGACTTTGTCAACTAGAATAAGTGTGTTTAAAGTCATTTCTGTGCCTGGAACGGGTCAAAATGGAAGCTTTTGAGTAAGCAAAACTCTGTAAAAATGGCAATTTTGGTCACTGTGAGGGTTTAAAAAGTGGTTATTCAACATGAGGCACGATCCAATTGACATTTTGAATCATTTTTGGTACAGTCCAAAAAATCAATTTTCGGATGAAAAACGATGACTCCGGACCTTTTCGAACGATCCCAAAATGGTCAATATGGATGAAATTTCAACATTTAATCTTTTGACTCTAAATGACTGTTGGATGTGAATTATGACTTTGTCAACTAAAATAAGTGTGTTTAAAGTCATTTCTGTGCCTGAAACGGGTCAAAATGGAAGCTTTTGAGATAGCAAAACTCTGTAAAAATGGCAATTTTGGTCACTGTGAGGGTTTAAAAAGTGGTTATTCAACATGAGGCACGATCCAATTGACATTTTGAATCATTTTTGGTACAGTCCAAAAAATCAATTTTCGGATGAAAAACGATGACTCCGGACCTGTCGAACGATCCCAAAATGGTCTATAATGATGACATTTTAACATTTAATCTTTTGACTCTAAATCACTGTTGGATGTGAATTATGACTTTGTCAACTAAAATAAGTGTGTTTAAAGTCATTTCTGTGCCTGAAACGGGTCAAAATTGAAGCTTTTGAGTAAGCAAAACTCTGTAAAAATGGCAATTTTGGTCACTGTGAGGGTTTAAAAAGTGGTTATTCAACATGAGGCACGATCCAATTGACATTTTGAATCATTTTTGGTACAGTCCGAAAAATCAATTTTCGGATGAAAAACGATGACTCCGGACCTGTCGAACGATCCCAAAATGGTCAATATGAATGAAATTTCAACATTTAATCTTTTGACTCTAAATGACTGTTGGGTGTGAATTATGACTTTGTCAACTAGAATAAGTGTGTTTAAAGTCATTTCTGTGCCTGAAACGGGTCAAAATGGAAGCTTTTGAGTAAGCAAAACTCTGTAAAAATGGCAATTTTGGTCACTGTGAGGGTTTAAAAAGTGGTTATTCAACATGAGGCACGATCCAATTGACATTTTGAATCATTTTTGGTACAGTCCAAAAAATCAATTTTCGGATGAAAAACGATGACTCCGGACCTGTCGAACGATCCCAAAATGGTCAATATGGATGAAATTTCAACATTTAATCTTTTGACTCTAAATGACTGTTGGATGTGAATTATGACTTTGTCAACTAAAATAAGTGTGTTTAAAGTCATTTCTGTGCCTGAAACGGGTCAAAATGGAAGCTTTTGAGATAGCAAAACTCTGTAAAAATGGCAATTTTGGTCACTGTGAGGGTTTAAAAAGTGGTTATTCAACATGAGGCACGATCCAATTGACATTTTGAATCATTTTTGGTACAGTCCAAAAAATCAATTTTCGGATGAAAAACGATGACTCCGGACCTGTCGAACGATCCCAAAATGGTCTATAATGATGACATTTTAACATTTCATCTTTTGACTCTAAATCACTGTTGGATGTGAATTATGATTTTGTCAACTAGAATAAGTGTGTTTAAAGTCATTTCTGTGCCTGAAACGGGTCCAATGGAAGCTTTTGAGTAAGCAAAACTCTGTAAAAATGGCAATTTTGGTCACTGTGAGGGTTTAAAAAGTGGTTATTCAACATGAGGCACGATCCAATTGACATTTTGAATCATTTTTGGTACAGTCCAAAAAATCAATTTTCGGATGAAAAACGATGACTCCGGACCTGTCGAACGATCCCAAAATGGTCAATATGGATGAAATTTCAACATTTAATCTTTTGACTCTAAATGACTGTTGGATGTGAATTATGACTTTGTCAACTAAAATAAGTGTGTTTAAAGTCATTTCTGTGCCTGAAACGGGTCAAAATGGAAGCTTTTGAGATAGCAAAACTCTGTAAAAATGGCAATTTTGGTCACTGTGAGGGTTTAAAAAGTGGTTATTCAACATGAGGCACGATCCAATTGACATTTTGAATCATTTTTGGTACAGTCCAAAAAATCAATTTTCGGATGAAAAACGATGACTCCGGACCTGTCGAACGATCCCAAAATAGTCAATATGGATGAAATTTCAACATTTAATCTTTTGACTCTAAATGACTGTTGGATGTGAATTATGACTTTGTCAACTAAAATAAGTGTGTTTAAAGTCATTTCTGTGCCTGAAACGGGTCAAAATGGAAGCTTTTGAGATAGCAAAACTCTGTAAAAATGGCAATTTTGGTCACTGTGAGGGTTTAAAAAGTGGTTATTCAACATGAGGCACGATCCAATTGACATTTTGAATCATTTTTGGTACAGTACAAAAAAATCAATTTTCATATGAAAAACGATGACTCCGGACCTGTCGAACGATCCCAAAATGGTCAATATGGATGAAATTTCAACATTTAATATTTTGACTCTAAATGACTGTTGGATGTGAATTATGACTTTGTCAACTAAAATAAGTGTGTTTAAAGTCATTTCTGTGCCTGAAACGGGTCAAAATTGAAGCTTTTGAGTAAGCAAAACTCTCTAAAAATGGCAATTTTGGTCACTGTGAGGGTTTAAAAAGTGGTTATTCAACATGAGGCACGATCCAATTGACATTTTGAATCATTTTTGGTACAGTCCGAAAAATCAATTTTCGGATGAAAAACGATGACTCCGGACCTGTCAAACGATCCCAAAATGGTCAATATGAATGAAATTTCAACATTTAATCTTTTGACTCTAAATGACTGTTGGATGTGAATTATGACTTTGTCAACTAAAATAAGTGTGTTTAAAGTCATTTCTGTGCCTGAAACGGGTCAAAATGGAAGCTTTTGAGATAGCAAAACTCTGTAAAAATGGCAATTTTGGTCACTGTGAGGGTTTAAAAAGTGGTTATTCAACATGAGGCACGATCCAATTGACATTTTGAATCATTTTTGGTACAGTCCAAAAAATCAATTTTCGGATGAAAAACGATGACTCCGGACCTGTCGAACGATCCCAAAATGGTCTATAATGATGACATTTTAACATTTAATCTTTTGACTCTAAATCACTGTTGGATGTGAATTATGACTTTGTCAACTAAAATAAGTGTGTTTAAAGTCATTTCTGTGCCTGAAACGGGTCAAAATTGAAGCTTTTGAGTAAGCAAAACTCTGTAAAAATGGCAATTTTGGTCACTGTGAGGGTTTAAAAAGTGGTTATTCAACATGGGGCACGATCCAATTGACATTTTGAATCATTTTTGGTACAGTCCGAAAAATCAATTTTCGGATGAAAAACGATGACTCCGGACCTGTCGAACGATCCCAAAATGGTCAATATGAATGAAATTTCAACATTTAATCTTTTGACTCTAAATGACTGTTGGGTGTGAATTATGACTTTGTCAACTAGAATAAGTGTGTTTAAAGTCATTTCTGTGCCTGAAACGGGTCAAAATGGAAGCTTTTGAGTAAGCAAAACTCTGTAAAAATGGCAATTTTGGTCACTGTGAGGGTTTAAAAAGTGGTTATTCAACATGAGGCACGATCCAATTGACATTTTGAATCATTTTTGGTACAGTCCAAAAAATCAATTTTCGGATGAAAAACGATGACTCCGGACCTGTCCAACGATCCCAAAATGGTCAATATGGATGAAATTTCAACATTTAATCTTTTGACTCTAAATGACTGTTGGATGTGAATTATGACTTTGTCAACTAAAATAAGTGTGTTTAAAGTCATTTCTGTGCCTGAAACGGGTCAAAATTGAAGCTTTTGAGTAAGCAAAACTCTGTAAAAATGGCAATTTTGGTCACTGTGAGGGTTTAAAAAGTGGTTATTCAACATGAGGCACGATCCAATTGACATTTTGAATCATTTTTGGTACAGTCCGAAAAATCAATTTTCGGATGAAAAACGATGACTCCGGACCTGTCGAACGATCCCAAAATGGTCAATATGAATGAAATTTCAACATTTAATCTTTTGACTCTAAATGACTGTTGGGTGTGAATTATGACTTTGTCAACTAGAATAAGTGTGTTTAAAGTCATTTCTGTGCCTGAAACGGGTCAAAATGGAAGCTTTTGAGTAAGCAAAACTCTGTAAAAATGGCAATTTTGGTCACTGTGAGGGTTTAAAAAGTGGTTATTCAACATGAGGCACGATCCAATTGACATTTTGAATCATTTTTGGTACAGTCCAAAAAATCAATTTTCGGATGAAAAACGATGACTCCGGACCTGTCGAACGATCCCAAAATGGTCAATATGGATGAAATTTCAACATTTAATCTTTTGACTCTAAATGACTGTTGGATGTGAATTATGACTTTGTCAACTAAAATAAGTGTGTTTAAAGTCATTTCTGTGCCTGAAACGGGTCAAAATGGAAGCTTTTGAGATAGCAAAACTCTGTAAAAATGGCAATTTTGGTCACTGTGAGGGTTTAAAAAGTGGTTATTCAACATGAGGCACGATCCAATTGACATTTTGAATCATTTTTGGTACAGTCCAAAAAATCAATTTTCGGATGAAAAACGATGACTCCGGACCTGTCGAACGATCCCAAAATGGTCAATATGGATGAAATTTCAACATTTAATCTTTTGACTCTAAATGACTGTTGGATGTGAATTATGACTTTGTCAACTAAAATAAGTGTGTTTAAAGTCATTTCTGTGCCTGAAACGGGTCAAAATGGAAGCTTTTGAGATAGCAAAACTCTGTAAAAATGGCAATTTTGGTCACTGTGAGGGTTTAAAAAGTGGTTATTCAACATGAGGCACGATCCAATTGACATTTTGAATCATTTTTGGTACAGTACAAAAAAATCAATTTTCATATGAAAAACGATGACTCCGGACCTGTCGAACGATCCCAAAATGGTCAATATGGATGAAATTTCAACATTTAATATTTTGACTCTAAATGACTGTTGGATGTGAATTATGACTTTGTCAACTAAAATAAGTGTGTTTAAAGTCATTTCTGTGCCTGAAACGGGTCAAAATTGAAGCTTTTGAGTAAGCAAAACTCTATAAAAATGGCAATTTTGGTCACTGTGAGGGTTTAAAAAGTGGTTATTCAACATGAGGCACGATCCAATTGACATTTTGAATCATTTTTGGTACAGTCCGAAAAATCAATTTTCGGATGAAAAACGATGACTCCGGACCTGTCAAACGATCCCAAAATGGTCAATATGAATGAAATTTCAACATTTAATCTTTTGACTCTAAATGACTGTTGGATGTGAATTATGACTTTGTCAACTAGAATAAGTGTGTTTAAAGTCATTTCTGTGCCTGGAACGGGTCAAAATGGAAGCTTTTGAGTAAGCAAAACTCTGTAAAAATGGCAATTTTGGTCACTGTGAGGGTTTAAAAAGTGGTTATTCAACATGAGGCACGATCCAATTGACATTTTGAATCATTTTTGGTACAGTCCAAAAAATCAATTTTCGGATGAAAAACGATGACTCCGGACCTTTTCGAACGATCCCAAAATGGTCAATATGGATGAAATTTCAACATTTAATCTTTTGACTCTAAATGACTGTTGGATGTGAATTATGACTTTGTCAACTAAAATAAGTGTGTTTAAAGTCATTTCTGTGCCTGAAACGGGTCAAAATGGAAGCTTTTGAGATAGCAAAACTCTGTAAAAATGGCAATTTTGGTCACTGTGAGGGTTTAAAAAGTGGTTATTCAACATGAGGCACGATCCAATTGACATTTTGAATCATTTTTGGTACAGTCCAAAAAATCAATTTTCGGATGAAAAACGATGACTCCGGACCTGTCGAACGATCCCAAAATGGTCTATAATGATGACATTTTAACATTTAATCTTTTGACTCTAAATCACTGTTGGATGTGAATTATGACTTTGTCAACTAAAATAAGTGTGTTTAAAGTCATTTCTGTGCCTGAAACGGGTCAAAATTGAAGCTTTTGAGTAAGCAAAACTCTGTAAAAATGGCAATTTTGGTCACTGTGAGGGTTTAAAAAGTGGTTATTCAACATGAGGCACGATCCAATTGACATTTTGAATCATTTTTGGTACAGTCCGAAAAATCAATTTTCGGATGAAAAACGATGACTCCGGACCTGTCGAACGATCCCAAAATGGTCAATATGAATGAAATTTCAACATTTAATCTTTTGACTCTAAATGACTGTTGGGTGTGAATTATGACTTTGTCAACTAGAATAAGTGTGTTTAAAGTCATTTCTGTGCCTGAAACGGGTCAAAATGGAAGCTTTTGAGTAAGCAAAACTCTGTAAAAATGGCAATTTTGGTCACTGTGAGGGTTTAAAAAGTGGTTATTCAACATGAGGCACGATCCAATTGACATTTTGAATCATTTTTGGTACAGTCCAAAAAATCAATTTTCGGATGAAAAACGATGACTCCGGACCTGTCGAACGATCCCAAAATGGTCAATATGGATGAAATTTCAACATTTAATCTTTTGACTCTAAATGACTGTTGGATGTGAATTATGACTTTGTCAACTAAAATAAGTGTGTTTAAAGTCATTTCTGTGCCTGAAACGGGTCAAAATGGAAGCTTTTGAGATAGCAAAACTCTGTAAAAATGGCAATTTTGGTCACTGTGAGGGTTTAAAAAGTGGTTATTCAACATGAGGCACGATCCAATTGACATTTTGAATCATTTTTGGTACAGTCCAAAAAATCAATTTTCGGATGAAAAACGATGACTCCGGACCTGTCGAACGATCCCAAAATGGTCTATAATGATGACATTTTAACATTTAATCTTTTGACTCTAAATCACTGTTGGATGTGAATTATGATTTTGTCAACTAGAATAAGTGTGTTTAAAGTCATTTCTGTGCCTGAAACGGGTCCAATGGAAGCTTTTGAGTAAGCAAAACTCTGTAAAAATGGCAATTTTGGTCACTGTGAGGGTTTAAAAAGTGGTTATTCAACATGAGGCACGATCCAATTGACATTTTGAATCATTTTTGGTACAGTCCAAAAAATCAATTTTCGGATGAAAAACGATGACTCCGGACCTGTCGAACGATCCCAAAATGGTCAATATGGATGAAATTTCAACATTTAATCTTTTGACTCTAAATGACTGTTGGATGTGAATTATGACTTTGTCAACTAAAATAAGTGTGTTTAAAGTCATTTCTGTGCCTGAAACGGGTCAAAATGGAAGCTTTTGAGATAGCAAAACTCTGTAAAAATGGCAATTTTGGTCACTGTGAGGGTTTAAAAAGTGGTTATTCAACATGAGGCACGATCCAATTGACATTTTGAATCATTTTTGGTACAGTCCAAAAAATCAATTTTCGGATGAAAAACGATGACTCCGGACCTGTCGAACGATCCCAAAATAGTCAATATGGATGAAATTTCAACATTTAATCTTTTGACTCTAAATGACTGTTGGATGTGAATTATGACTTTGTCAACTAAAATAAGTGTGTTTAAAGTCATTTCTGTGCCTGAAACGGGTCAAAATGGAAGCTTTTGAGATAGCAAAACTCTGTAAAAATGGCAATTTTGGTCACTGTGAGGGTTTAAAAAGTGGTTATTCAACATGAGGCACGATCCAATTGACATTTTGAATCATTTTTGGTACAGTCCGAAAAATCAATTTTCGGATGAAAAACGATGACTCCGGACCTGTCAAACGATCCCAAAATGGTCAATATGAATGAAATTTCAACATTTAATCTTTTGACTCTAAATGACTGTTGGATGTGAATTATGACTTTGTCAACTAGAATAAGTGTGTTTAAAGTCATTTCTGTGCCTGGAACGGGTCAAAATGGAAGCTTTTGAGTAAGCAAAACTCTGTAAAAATGGCAATTTTGGTCACTGTGAGGGTTTAAAAAGTGGTTATTCAACATGAGGCACGATCCAATTGACATTTTGAATCATTTTTGGTACAGTCCAAAAAATCAATTTTCGGATGAAAAACGATGACTCCGGACCTTTTCGAACGATCCCAAAATGGTCAATATGGATGAAATTTCAACATTTAATCTTTTGACTCTAAATGACTGTTGGATGTGAATTATGACTTTGTCAACTAAAATAAGTGTGTTTAAAGTCATTTCTGTGCCTGAAACGGGTCAAAATGGAAGCTTTTGAGATAGCAAAACTCTGTAAAAATGGCAATTTTGGTCACTGTGAGGGTTTAAAAAGTGGTTATTCAACATGAGGCACGATCCAATTGACATTTTGAATCATTTTTGGTACAGTCCAAAAAATCAATTTTCGGATGAAAAACGATGACTCCGGACCTGTCGAACGATCCCAAAATGGTCTATAATGATGACATTTTAACATTTAATCTTTTGACTCTAAATCACTGTTGGATGTGAATTATGACTTTGTCAACTAAAATAAGTGTGTTTAAAGTCATTTCTGTGCCTGAAACGGGTCAAAATTGAAGCTTTTGAGTAAGCAAAACTCTGTAAAAATGGCAATTTTGGTCACTGTGAGGGTTTAAAAAGTGGTTATTCAACATGGGGCACGATCCAATTGACATTTTGAATCATTTTTGGTACAGTCCGAAAAATCAATTTTCGGATGAAAAACGATGACTCCGGACCTGTCGAACGATCCCAAAATGGTCAATATGAATGAAATTTCAACATTTAATCTTTTGACTCTAAATGACTGTTGGGTGTGAATTATGACTTTGTCAACTAGAATAAGTGTGTTTAAAGTCATTTCTGTGCCTGAAACGGGTCAAAATGGAAGCTTTTGAGTAAGCAAAACTCTGTAAAAATGGCAATTTTGGTCACTGTGAGGGTTTAAAAAGTGGTTATTCAACATGAGGCACGATCCAATTGACATTTTGAATCATTTTTGGTACAGTCCAAAAAATCAATTTTCGGATGAAAAACGATGACTCCGGACCTGTCCAACGATCCCAAAATGGTCAATATGGATGAAATTTCAACATTTAATCTTTTGACTCTAAATGACTGTTGGATGTGAATTATGACTTTGTCAACTAAAATAAGTGTGTTTAAAGTCATTTCTGTGCCTGAAACGGGTCAAAATTGAAGCTTTTGAGTAAGCAAAACTCTGTAAAAATGGCAATTTTGGTCACTGTGAGGGTTTAAAAAGTGGTTATTCAACATGAGGCACGATCCAATTGACATTTTGAATCATTTTTGGTACAGTCCGAAAAATCAATTTTCGGATGAAAAACGATGACTCCGGACCTGTCGAACGATCCCAAAATGGTCAATATGAATGAAATTTCAACATTTAATCTTTTGACTCTAAATGACTGTTGGGTGTGAATTATGACTTTGTCAACTAGAATAAGTGTGTTTAAAGTCATTTCTGTGCCTGAAACGGGTCAAAATGGAAGCTTTTGAGTAAGCAAAACTCTATAAAAATGGCAATTTTGGTCACTGTGAGGGTTTAAAAAGTGGTTATTCAACATGAGGCACGATCCAATTGACATTTTGAATCATTTTTGGTACAGTCCAAAAAATCAATTTTCGGATGAAAAACGATGACTCCGGACCTGTCGAACGATCCCAAAATGGTCAATATGGATGAAATTTCAACATTTAATCTTTTGACTCTAAATGACTGTTGGATGTGAATTATGACTTTGTCAACTAAAATAAGTGTGTTTAAAGTCATTTCTGTGCCTGAAACGGGTCAAAATGGAAGCTTTTGAGATAGCAAAACTCTGTAAAAATGGCAATTTTGGTCACTGTGAGGGTTTAAAAAGTGGTTATTCAACATGAGGCACGATCCAATTGACATTTTGAATCATTTTTGGTACAGTCCAAAAAATCAATTTTCGGATGAAAAACGATGACTCCGGACCTGTCGAACGATCCCAAAATGGTCTATAATGATGACATTTTAACATTTAATCTTTTGACTCTAAATCACTGTTGGATGTGAATTATGATTTTGTCAACTAGAATAAGTGTGTTTAAAGTCATTTCTGTGCCTGAAACGGGTCCAATGGAAGCTTTTGAGTAAGCAAAACTCTGTAAAAATGGCAATTTTGGTCACTGTGAGGGTTTAAAAAGTGGTTATTCAACATGAGGCACGATCCAATTGACATTTTGAATCATTTTTGGTACAGTCCAAAAAATCAATTTTCGGATGAAAAACGATGACTCCGGACCTGTCGAACGATCCCAAAATGGTCAATATGGATGAAATTTCAACATTTAATCTTTTGACTCTAAATGACTGTTGGATGTGAATTATGACTTTGTCAACTAAAATAAGTGTGTTTAAAGTCATTTCTGTGCCTGAAACGGGTCAAAATGGAAGCTTTTGAGATAGCAAAACTCTGTAAAAATGGCAATTTTGGTCACTGTGAGGGTTTAAAAAGTGGTTATTCAACATGAGGCACGATCCAATTGACATTTTGAATCATTTTTGGTACAGTACAAAAAAATCAATTTTCATATGAAAAACGATGACTCCGGACCTGTCGAACGATCCCAAAATGGTCAATATGGATGAAATTTCAACATTTAATATTTTGACTCTAAATGACTGTTGGATGTGAATTATGACTTTGTCAACTAAAATAAGTGTGTTTAAAGTCATTTCTGTGCCTGAAACGGGTCAAAATTGAAGCTTTTGAGTAAGCAAAACTCTATAAAAATGGCAATTTTGGTCACTGTGAGGGTTTAAAAAGTGGTTATTCAACATGAGGCACGATCCAATTGACATTTTGAATCATTTTTGGTACAGTCCGAAAAATCAATTTTCGGATGAAAAACGATGACTCCGGACCTGTCAAACGATCCCAAAATGGTCAATATGAATGAAATTTCAACATTTAATCTTTTGACTCTAAATGACTGTTGGATGTGAATTATGACTTTGTCAACTAGAATAAGTGTGTTTAAAGTCATTTCTGTGCCTGGAACGGGTCAAAATGGAAGCTTTTGAGTAAGCAAAACTCTGTAAAAATGGCAATTTTGGTCACTGTGAGGGTTTAAAAAGTGGTTATTCAACATGAGGCACGATCCAATTGACATTTTGAATCATTTTTGGTACAGTCCAAAAAATCAATTTTCGGATGAAAAACGATGACTCCGGACCTTTTCGAACGATCCCAAAATGGTCAATATGGATGAAATTTCAACATTTAATCTTTTGACTCTAAATGACTGTTGGATGTGAATTATGACTTTGTCAACTAAAATAAGTGTGTTTAAAGTCATTTCTGTGCCTGAAACGGGTCAAAATGGAAGCTTTTGAGATAGCAAAACTCTGTAAAAATGGCAATTTTGGTCACTGTGAGGGTTTAAAAAGTGGTTATTCAACATGAGGCACGATCCAATTGACATTTTGAATCATTTTTGGTACAGTCCAAAAAATCAATTTTCGGATGAAAAACGATGACTCCGGACCTGTCGAACGATCCCAAAATGGTCTATAATGATGACATTTTAACATTTAATCTTTTGACTCTAAATCACTGTTGGATGTGAATTATGACTTTGTCAACTAAAATAAGTGTGTTTAAAGTCATTTCTGTGCCTGAAACGGGTCAAAATTGAAGCTTTTGAGTAAGCAAAACTCTGTAAAAATGGCAATTTTGGTCACTGTGAGGGTTTAAAAAGTGGTTATTCAACATGAGGCACGATCCAATTGACATTTTGAATCATTTTTGGTACAGTCCGAAAAATCAATTTTCGGATGAAAAACGATGACTCCGGACCTGTCGAACGATCCCAAAATGGTCAATATGAATGAAATTTCAACATTTAATCTTTTGACTCTAAATGACTGTTGGGTGTGAATTATGACTTTGTCAACTAGAATAAGTGTGTTTAAAGTCATTTCTGTGCCTGAAACGGGTCAAAATGGAAGCTTTTGAGTAAGCAAAACTCTGTAAAAATGGCAATTTTGGTCACTGTGAGGGTTTAAAAAGTGGTTATTCAACATGAAGCACGATCCAATTGACATTTTGAATCATTTTTGGTACAGTCCAAAAAATCAATTTTCGGATGAAAAACGATGACTCCGGACCTGTCGAACGATCCCAAAATGGTCAATATGGATGAAATTTCAACATTTAATCTTTTGACTCTAAATGACTGTTGGATGTGAATTATGACTTTGTCAACTAAAATAAGTGTGTTTAAAGTCATTTCTGTGCCTGAAACGGGTCAAAATGGAAGCTTTTGAGATAGCAAAACTCTGTAAAAATGGCAATTTTGGTCACTGTGAGGGTTTAAAAAGTGGTTATTCAACATGAGGCACGATCCAATTGACATTTTGAATCATTTTTGGTACAGTCCAAAAAATCAATTTTCGGATGAAAAACGATGACTCCGGACCTGTCGAACGATCCCAAAATGGTCTATAATGATGACATTTTAACATTTAATCTTTTGACTCTAAATCACTGTTGGATGTGAATTATGATTTTGTCAACTAGAATAAGTGTGTTTAAAGTCATTTCTGTGCCTGAAACGGGTCCAATGGAAGCTTTTGAGTAAGCAAAACTCTGTAAAAATGGCAATTTTGGTCACTGTGAGGGTTTAAAAAGTGGTTATTCAACATGAGGCACGATCCAATTGACATTTTGAATCATTTTTGGTACAGTCCAAAAAATCAATTTTCGGATGAAAAACGATGACTCCGGACCTGTCGAACGATCCCAAAATGGTCAATATGGATGAAATTTCAACATTTAATCTTTTGACTCTAAATGACTGTTGGATGTGAATTATGACTTTGTCAACTAAAATAAGTGTGTTTAAAGTCATTTCTGTGCCTGAAACGGGTCAAAATGGAAGCTTTTGAGATAGCAAAACTCTGTAAAAATGGCAATTTTGGTCACTGTGAGGGTTTAAAAAGTGGTTATTCAACATGAGGCACGATCCAATTGACATTTTGAATCATTTTTGGTACAGTCCAAAAAATCAATTTTCGGATGAAAAACGATGACTCCGGACCTGTCGAACGATCCCAAAATAGTCAATATGGATGAAATTTCAACATTTAATCTTTTGACTCTAAATGACTGTTGGATGTGAATTATGACTTTGTCAACTAAAATAAGTGTGTTTAAAGTCATTTCTGTGCCTGAAACGGGTCAAAATGGAAGCTTTTGAGATAGCAAAACTCTGTAAAAATGGCAATTTTGGTCACTGTGAGGGTTTAAAAAGTGGTTATTCAACATGAGGCACGATCCAATTGACATTTTGAATCATTTTTGGTACAGTCCGAAAAATCAATTTTCGGATGAAAAACGATGACTCCGGACCTGTCAAACGATCCCAAAATGGTCAATATGAATGAAATTTCAACATTTAATCTTTTGACTCTAAATGACTGTTGGATGTGAATTATGACTTTGTCAACTAGAATAAGTGTGTTTAAAGTCATTTCTGTGCCTGGAACGGGTCAAAATGGAAGCTTTTGAGTAAGCAAAACTCTGTAAAAATGGCAATTTTGGTCACTGTGAGGGTTTAAAAAGTGGTTATTCAACATGAGGCACGATCCAATTGACATTTTGAATCATTTTTGGTACAGTCCAAAAAATCAATTTTCGGATGAAAAACGATGACTCCGGACCTTTTCGAACGATCCCAAAATGGTCAATATGGATGAAATTTCAACATTTAATCTTTTGACTCTAAATGACTGTTGGATGTGAATTATGACTTTGTCAACTAAAATAAGTGTGTTTAAAGTCATTTCTGTGCCTGAAACGGGTCAAAATGGAAGCTTTTGAGATAGCAAAACTCTGTAAAAATGGCAATTTTGGTCACTGTGAGGGTTTAAAAAGTGGTTATTCAACATGAGGCACGATCCAATTGACATTTTGAATCATTTTTGGTACAGTCCAAAAAATCAATTTTCGGATGAAAAACGATGACTCCGGACCTGTCGAACGATCCCAAAATGGTCTATAATGATGACATTTTAACATTTAATCTTTTGACTCTAAATCACTGTTGGATGTGAATTATGACTTTGTCAACTAAAATAAGTGTGTTTAAAGTCATTTCTGTGCCTGAAACGGGTCAAAATTGAAGCTTTTGAGTAAGCAAAACTCTGTAAAAATGGCAATTTTGGTCACTGTGAGGGTTTAAAAAGTGGTTATTCAACATGGGGCACGATCCAATTGACATTTTGAATCATTTTTGGTACAGTCCGAAAAATCAATTTTCGGATGAAAAACGATGACTCCGGACCTGTCGAACGATCCCAAAATGGTCAATATGAATGAAATTTCAACATTTAATCTTTTGACTCTAAATGACTGTTGGGTGTGAATTATGACTTTGTCAACTAGAATAAGTGTGTTTAAAGTCATTTCTGTGCCTGAAACGGGTCAAAATGGAAGCTTTTGAGTAAGCAAAACTCTGTAAAAATGGCAATTTTGGTCACTGTGAGGGTTTAAAAAGTGGTTATTCAACATGAGGCACGATCCAATTGACATTTTGAATCATTTTTGGTACAGTCCAAAAAATCAATTTTCGGATGAAAAACGATGACTCCGGACCTGTCCAACGATCCCAAAATGGTCAATATGGATGAAATTTCAACATTTAATCTTTTGACTCTAAATGACTGTTGGATGTGAATTATGACTTTGTCAACTAAAATAAGTGTGTTTAAAGTCATTTCTGTGCCTGAAACGGGTCAAAATTGAAGCTTTTGAGTAAGCAAAACTCTGTAAAAATGGCAATTTTGGTCACTGTGAGGGTTTAAAAAGTGGTTATTCAACATGAGGCACGATCCAATTGACATTTTGAATCATTTTTGGTACAGTCCGAAAAATCAATTTTCGGATGAAAAACGATGACTCCGGACCTGTCGAACGATCCCAAAATGGTCAATATGAATGAAATTTCAACATTTAATCTTTTGACTCTAAATGACTGTTGGGTGTGAATTATGACTTTGTCAACTAGAATAAGTGTGTTTAAAGTCATTTCTGTGCCTGAAACGGGTCAAAATGGAAGCTTTTGAGTAAGCAAAACTCTGTAAAAATGGCAATTTTGGTCACTGTGAGGGTTTAAAAAGTGGTTATTCAACATGAGGCACGATCCAATTGACATTTTGAATCATTTTTGGTACAGTCCAAAAAATCAATTTTCGGATGAAAAACGATGACTCCGGACCTGTCGAACGATCCCAAAATGGTCAATATGGATGAAATTTCAACATTTAATCTTTTGACTCTAAATGACTGTTGGATGTGAATTATGACTTTGTCAACTAAAATAAGTGTGTTTAAAGTCATTTCTGTGCCTGAAACGGGTCAAAATGGAAGCTTTTGAGATAGCAAAACTCTGTAAAAATGGCAATTTTGGTCACTGTGAGGGTTTAAAAAGTGGTTATTCAACATGAGGCACGATCCAATTGACATTTTGAATCATTTTTGGTACAGTCCAAAAAATCAATTTTCGGATGAAAAACGATGACTCCGGACCTGTCGAACGATCCCAAAATGGTCTATAATGATGACATTTTAACATTTAATCTTTTGACTCTAAATCACTGTTGGATGTGAATTATGATTTTGTCAACTAGAATAAGTGTGTTTAAAGTCATTTCTGTGCCTGAAACGGGTCCAATGGAAGCTTTTGAGTAAGCAACACTCTGTAAAAATGGCAATTTTGGTCACTGTGAGGGTTTAAAAAGTGGTTATTCAACATGAGGCACGATCCAATTGACATTTTGAATCATTTTTGGTACAGTCCAAAAAATCAATTTTCGGATGAAAAACGATGACTCCGGACCTGTCGAACGATCCCAAAATGGTCAATATGGATGAAATTTCAACATTTAATCTTTTGACTCTAAATGACTGTTGGATGTGAATTATGACTTTGTCAACTAAAATAAGTGTGTTTAAAGTCATTTCTGTGCCTGAAACGGGTCAAAATGGAAGCTTTTGAGATAGCAAAACTCTGTAAAAATGGCAATTTTGGTCACTGTGAGGGTTTAAAAAGTGGTTATTCAACATGAGGCACGATCCAATTGACATTTTGAATCATTTTTGGTACAGTACAAAAAAATCAATTTTCATATGAAAAACGATGACTCCGGACCTGTCGAACGATCCCAAAATGGTCAATATGGATGAAATTTCAACATTTAATATTTTGACTCTAAATGACTGTTGGATGTGAATTATGACTTTGTCAACTAAAATAAGTGTGTTTAAAGTCATTTCTGTGCCTGAAACGGGTCAAAATTGAAGCTTTTGAGTAAGCAAAACTCTATAAAAATGGCAATTTTGGTCACTGTGAGGGTTTAAAAAGTGGTTATTCAACATGAGGCACGATCCAATTGACATTTTGAATCATTTTTGGTACAGTCCGAAAAATCAATTTTCGGATGAAAAACGATGACTCCGGACCTGTCAAACGATCCCAAAATGGTCAATATGAATGAAATTTCAACATTTAATCTTTTGACTCTAAATGACTGTTGGATGTGAATTATGACTTTGTCAACTAGAATAAGTGTGTTTAAAGTCATTTCTGTGCCTGGAACGGGTCAAAATGGAAGCTTTTGAGTAAGCAAAACTCTGTAAAAATGGCAATTTTGGTCACTGTGAGGGTTTAAAAAGTGGTTATTCAACATGAGGCACGATCCAATTGACATTTTGAATCATTTTTGGTACAGTCCAAAAAATCAATTTTCGGATGAAAAACGATGACTCCGGACCTTTTCGAACGATCCCAAAATGGTCAATATGGATGAAATTTCAACATTTAATCTTTTGACTCTAAATGACTGTTGGATGTGAATTATGACTTTGTCAACTAAAATAAGTGTGTTTAAAGTCATTTCTGTGCCTGAAACGGGTCAAAATGGAAGCTTTTGAGATAGCAAAACTCTGTAAAAATGGCAATTTTGGTCACTGTGAGGGTTTAAAAAGTGGTTATTCAACATGAGGCACGATCCAATTGACATTTTGAATCATTTTTGGTACAGTCCAAAAAATCAATTTTCGGATGAAAAACGATGACTCCGGACCTGTCGAACGATCCCAAAATGGTCTATAATGATGACATTTTAACATTTAATCTTTTGACTCTAAATCACTGTTGGATGTGAATTATGACTTTGTCAACTAAAATAAGTGTGTTTAAAGTCATTTCTGTGCCTGAAACGGGTCAAAATTGAAGCTTTTGAGTAAGCAAAACTCTGTAAAAATGGCAATTTTGGTCACTGTGAGGGTTTAAAAAGTGGTTATTCAACATGAGGCACGATCCAATTGACATTTTGAATCATTTTTGGTACAGTCCGAAAAATCAATTTTCGGATGAAAAACGATGACTCCGGACCTGTCGAACGATCCCAAAATGGTCAATATGAATGAAATTTCAACATTTAATCTTTTGACTCTAAATGACTGTTGGGTGTGAATTATGACTTTGTCAACTAGAATAAGTGTGTTTAAAGTCATTTCTGTGCCTGAAACGGGTCAAAATGGAAGCTTTTGAGTAAGCAAAACTCTGTAAAAATGGCAATTTTGGTCACTGTGAGGGTTTAAAAAGTGGTTATTCAACATGAGGCACGATCCAATTGACATTTTGAATCATTTTTGGTACAGTCCAAAAAATCAATTTTCGGATGAAAAACGATGACTCCGGACCTGTCGAACGATCCCAAAATGGTCAATATGGATGAAATTTCAACATTTAATCTTTTGACTCTAAATGACTGTTGGATGTGAATTATGACTTTGTCAACTAAAATAAGTGTGTTTAAAGTCATTTCTGTGCCTGAAACGGGTCAAAATGGAAGCTTTTGAGATAGCAAAACTCTGTAAAAATGGCAATTTTGGTCACTGTGAGGGTTTAAAAAGTGGTTATTCAACATGAGGCACGATCCAATTGACATTTTGAATCATTTTTGGTACAGTCCAAAAAATCAATTTTCGGATGAAAAACGATGACTCCGGACCTGTCGAACGATCCCAAAATGGTCTATAATGATGACATTTTAACATTTAATCTTTTGACTCTAAATCACTGTTGGATGTGAATTATGATTTTGTCAACTAGAATAAGTGTGTTTAAAGTCATTTCTGTGCCTGAAACGGGTCCAATGGAAGCTTTTGAGTAAGCAAAACTCTGTAAAAATGGCAATTTTGGTCACTGTGAGGGTTTAAAAAGTGGTTATTCAACATGAGGCACGATCCAATTGACATTTTGAATCATTTTTGGTACAGTCCAAAAAATCAATTTTCGGATGAAAAACGATGACTCCGGACCTGTCGAACGATCCCAAAATGGTCAATATGGATGAAATTTCAACATTTAATCTTTTGACTCTAAATGACTGTTGGATGTGAATTATGACTTTGTCAACTAAAATAAGTGTGTTTAAAGTCATTTCTGTGCCTGAAACGGGTCAAAATGGAAGCTTTTGAGATAGCAAAACTCTGTAAAAATGGCAATTTTGGTCACTGTGAGGGTTTAAAAAGTGGTTATTCAACATGAGGCACGATCCAATTGACATTTTGAATCATTTTTGGTACAGTCCAAAAAATCAATTTTCGGATGAAAAACGATGACTCCGGACCTGTCGAACGATCCCAAAATAGTCAATATGGATGAAATTTCAACATTTAATCTTTTGACTCTAAATGACTGTTGGATGTGAATTATGACTTTGTCAACTAAAATAAGTGTGTTTAAAGTCATTTCTGTGCCTGAAACGGGTCAAAATGGAAGCTTTTGAGATAGCAAAACTCTGTAAAAATGGCAATTTTGGTCACTGTGAGGGTTTAAAAAGTGGTTATTCAACATGAGGCACGATCCAATTGACATTTTGAATCATTTTTGGTACAGTACAAAAAAATCAATTTTCATATGAAAAACGATGACTCCGGACCTGTCGAACGATCCCAAAATGGTCAATATGGATGAAATTTCAACATTTAATATTTTGACTCTAAATGACTGTTGGATGTGAATTATGACTTTGTCAACTAAAATAAGTGTGTTTAAAGTCATTTCTGTGCCTGAAACGGGTCAAAATTGAAGCTTTTGAGTAAGCAAAACTCTCTAAAAATGGCAATTTTGGTCACTGTGAGGGTTTAAAAAGTGGTTATTCAACATGAGGCACGATCCAATTGACATTTTGAATCATTTTTGGTACAGTACAAAAAAATCAATTTTCATATGAAAAACGATGACTCCGGACCTGTCGAACGATCCCAAAATGGTCAATATGGATGAAATTTCAACATTTAATATTTTGACTCTAAATGACTGTTGGATGTGAATTATGACTTTGTCAACTAAAATAAGTGTGTTTAAAGTCATTTCTGTGCCTGAAACGGGTCAAAATTGAAGCTTTTGAGTAAGCAAAACTCTATAAAAATGGCAATTTTGGTCACTGTGAGGGTTTAAAAAGTGGTTATTCAACATGAGGCACGATCCAATTGACATTTTGAATCATTTTTGGTACAGTCCAAAAAATCAATTTTCGGATGAAAAACGATGACTCCGGACCTGTCAAACGATCCCAAAATGGTCAATATGAATGAAATTTCAACATTTAATCTTTTGACTCTAAATGACTGTTGGATGTGAATTATGACTTTGTCAACTAGAATAAGTGTGTTTAAAGTCATTTCTGTGCCTGGAACGGGTCAAAATGGAAGCTTTTGAGTAAGCAAAACTCTGTAAAAATGGCAATTTTGGTCACTGTGAGGGTTTAAAAAGTGGTTATTCAACATGAGGCACGATCCAATTGACATTTTGAATCATTTTTGGTACAGTCCAAAAAATCAATTTTCGGATGAAAAACGATGACTCCGGACCTTTTCGAACGATCCCAAAATGGTCAATATGGATGAAATTTCAACATTTAATCTTTTGACTCTAAATGACTGTTGGATGTGAATTATGACTTTGTCAACTAAAATAAGTGTGTTTAAAGTCATTTCTGTGCCTGAAACGGGTCAAAATGGAAGCTTTTGAGATAGCAAAACTCTGTAAAAATGGCAATTTTGGTCACTGTGAGGGTTTAAAAAGTGGTTATTCAACATGAGGCACGATCCAATTGACATTTTGAATCATTTTTGGTACAGTCCAAAAAATCAATTTTCGGATGAAAAACGATGACTCCGGACCTGTCGAACGATCCCAAAATGGTCAATATGGATGAAATTTCAACATTTAATCTTTTGACTCTAAATGACTGTTGGATGTGAATTATGACTTTGTCAACTAAAATAAGTGTGTTTAAAGTCATTTCTGTGCCTGAAACGGGTCAAAATGGAAGCTTTTGAGATAGCAAAACTCTGTAAAAATGGCAATTTTGGTCACTGTGAGGGTTTAAAAAGTGGTTATTCAACATGAGGCACGATCCAATTGACATTTTGAATCATTTTTGGTACAGTCCAAAAAATCAATTTTCGGATGAAAAACGATGACTCCGGACCTGTCGAACGATCCCAAAATGGTCTATAATGATGACATTTTAACATTTAATCTTTTGACTCTAAATCACTGTTGGATGTGAATTATGATTTTGTCAACTAGAATAAGTGTGTTTAAAGTCATTTCTGTGCCTGAAACGGGTCCAATGGAAGCTTTTGAGTAAGCAAAACTCTGTAAAAATGGCAATTTTGGTCACTGTGAGGGTTTAAAAAGTGGTTATTCAACATGAGGCACGATCCAATTGACATTTTGAATCATTTTTGGTACAGTCCAAAAAATCAATTTTCGGATGAAAAACGATGACTCCGGACCTGTCGAACGATCCCAAAATGGTCAATATGGATGAAATTTCAACATTTAATCTTTTGACTCTAAATGACTGTTGGATGTGAATTATGACTTTGTCAACTAAAATAAGTGTGTTTAAAGTCATTTCTGTGCCTGAAACGGGTCAAAATGGAAGCTTTTGAGATAGCAAAACTCTGTAAAAATGGCAATTTTGGTCACTGTGAGGGTTTAAAAAGTGGTTATTCAACATGAGGCACGATCCAATTGACATTTTGAATCATTTTTGGTACAGTCCAAAAAAATCAATTTTCGGATGAAAAACGATGACTCCGGACCTGTCGAACGATCCCAAAATAGTCAATATGGATGAAATTTCAACATTTAATCTTTTGACTCTAAATGACTGTTGGATGTGAATTATGACTTTGTCAACTAAAATAAGTGTGTTTAAAGTCATTTCTGTGCCTGAAACGGGTCAAAATGGAAGCTTTTGAGATAGCAAAACTCTGTAAAAATGGCAATTTTGGGCACTGTGAGGGTTTAAAAAGTGGTTATTCAACATGAGGCACGATCCAATTGACATTTTGAATCATTTTTGGTACAGTACAAAAAAATCAATTTTCATATGAAAAACGATGACTCCGGACCTGTCGAACGATCCCAAAATGGTCAATATGGATGAAATTTCAACATTTAATATTTTGACTCTAAATGACTGTTGGATGTGAATTATGACTTTGTCAACTAAAATAAGTGTGTTTAAAGTCATTTCTGTGCCTGAAACGGGTCAAAATTGAAGCTTTTGAGTAAGCAAAACTCTCTAAAAATGGCAATTTTGGTCACTGTGAGGGTTTAAAAAGTGGTTATTCAACATGAGGCACGATCCAATTGACATTTTGAATCATTTTTGGTACAGTCCGAAAAATCAATTTTCGGATGAAAAACGATGACTCCGGACCTGTCAAACGATCCCAAAATGGTCAATATGAATGAAATTTCAACATTTAATCTTTTGACTCTAAATGACTGTTGGATGTGAATTATGACTTTGTCAACTAGAATAAGTGTGTTTAAAGTCATTTCTGTGCCTGGAACGGGTCAAAATGGAAGCTTTTGAGTAAGCAAAACTCTGTAAAAATGGCAATTTTGGTCACTGTGAGGGTTTAAAAAGTGGTTATTCAACATGAGGCACGATCCAATTGACATTTTGAATCATTTTTGGTACAGTCCAAAAAATCAATTTTCGGATGAAAAACGATGACTCCGGACCTTTTCGAACGATCCCAAAATGGTCAATATGGATGAAATTTCAACATTTAATCTTTGGACTCTAAATGACTGTTGGATGTGAATTATGACTTTGTCAACTAAAATAAGTGTGTTTAAAGTCATTTCTGTGCCTGAAACGGGTCAAAATGGAAGCTTTTGAGATAGCAAAACTCTGTAAAAATGGCAATTTTGGTCACTGTGAGGGTTTAAAAAGTGGTTATTCAACATGAGGCACGATCCAATTGACATTTTGAATCATTTTTGGTACAGTCCAAAAAATCAATTTTCGGATGAAAAACGATGACTCCGGACCTGTCGAACGATCCCAAAATGGTCTATAATGATGACATTTTAACATTTAATCTTTTGACTCTAAATCACTGTTGGATGTGAATTATGACTTTGTCAACTAAAATAAGTGTGTTTAAAGTCATTTCTGTGCCTGAAACGGGTCAAAATTGAAGCTTTTGAGTAAGCAAAACTCTGTAAAAATGGCAATTTTGGTCACTGTGAGGGTTTAAAAAGTGGTTATTCAACATGGGGCACGATCCAATTGACATTTTGAATCATTTTTGGTACAGTCCGAAAAATCAATTTTCGGATGAAAAACGATGACTCCGGACCTGTCGAACGATCCCAAAATGGTCAATATGAATGAAATTTCAACATTTAATCTTTTGACTCTAAATGACTGTTGGGTGTGAATTATGACTTTGTCAACTAGAATAAGTGTGTTTAAAGTCATTTCTGTGCCTGAAACGGGTCAAAATGGAAGCTTTTGAGTAAGCAAAACTCTGTAAAAATGGCAATTTTGGTCACTGTGAGGGTTTAAAAAGTGGTTATTCAACATGAGGCACGATCCAATTGACATTTTGAATCATTTTTGGTACAGTCCAAAAAATCAATTTTCGGATGAAAAACGATGACTCCGGACCTGTCCAACGATCCCAAAATGGTCAATATGGATGAAATTTCAACATTTAATCTTTTGACTCTAAATGACTGTTGGATGTGAATTATGACTTTGTCAACTAAAATAAGTGTGTTTAAAGTCATTTCTGTGCCTGAAACGGGTCAAAATGGAAGCTTTTGAGATAGCAAAACTCTGTAAAAATGGCAATTTTGGTCACTATGAGGGTTTAAAAAGTGGTTATTCAACATGAGGCACGATCCAATTGACATTTTGAATCATTTTTGGTACAGTCCAAAAAATCAATTTTCGGATGAAAAACGATGACTCCGGACCTGTCGAACGATCCCAAAATGGTCTATAATGATGACATTTTAACATTTAATCTTTTGACTCTAAATCACTGTTGGATGTGAATTATGATTTTGTCAACTAGAATAAGTGTGTTTAAAGTCATTTCTGTGCCTGAAACGGGTCCAATGGAAGCTTTTGAGTAAGCAAAACTCTGTAAAAATGGCAATTTTGGTCACTGTGAGGGTTTAAAAAGTGGTTATTCAACATGAGGCACGATCCAATTGACATTTTGAATCATTTTTGGTACAGTCCAAAAAATCAATTTTCGGATGAAAAACGATGACTCCGGACCTGTCGAACGATCCCAAAATGGTCAATATGGATGAAATTTCAACATTTAATCTTTTGACTCTAAATGACTGTTGGATGTGAATTATGACTTTGTCAACTAAAATAAGTGTGTTTAAAGTCATTTCTGTGCCTGAAACGGGTCAAAATGGAAGCTTTTGAGATAGCAAAACTCTGTAAAAATGGCAATTTTGGTCACTGTGAGGGTTTAAAAAGTGGTTATTCAACATGAGGCACGATCCAATTGACATTTTGAATCATTTTTGGTACAGTCCAAAAAATCAATTTTCGGATGAAAAACGATGACTCCGGACCTGTCGAACGATCCCAAAATAGTCAATATGGATGAAATTTCAACATTTAATCTTTTGACTCTAAATGACTGTTGGATGTGAATTATGACTTTGTCAACTAAAATAAGTGTGTTTAAAGTCATTTCTGTGCCTGAAACGGGTCAAAATGGAAGCTTTTGAGATAGCAAAACTCTGTAAAAATGGCAATTTTGGTCACTGTGAGGGTTTAAAAAGTGGTTATTCAACATGAGGCACGATCCAATTGACATTTTGAATCATTTTTGGTACAGTACAAAAAAATCAATTTTCATATGAAAAACGATGACTCCGGACCTGTCGAACGATCCCAAAATGGTCAATATGGATGAAATTTCAACATTTAATATTTTGACTCTAAATGACTGTTGGATGTGAATTATGACTTTGTCAACTAAAATAAGTGTGTTTAAAGTCATTTCCGTGCCTGAAACGGGTCAAAATTGAAGCTTTTGAGTAAGCAAAACTCTATAAAAATGGCAATTTTGGTCACTGTGAGGGTTTAAAAAGTGGTTATTCAACATGAGGCACGATCCAATTGACATTTTGAATCATTTTTGGTACAGTCCGAAAAATCAATTTTCGGATGAAAAACGATGACTCCGGACCTGTCAAACGATCCCAAAATGGTCAATATGAATGAAATTTCAACATTTAATCTTTTGACTCTAAATGACTGTTGGATGTGAATTATGACTTTGTCAACTAGAATAAGTGTGTTTAAAGTCATTTCTGTGCCTGGAACGGGTCAAAATGGAAGCTTTTGAGTAAGCAAAACTCTGTAAAAATGGCAATTTTGGTCACTGTGAGGGTTTAAAAAGTGGTTATTCAACATGAGGCACGATCCAATTGACATTTTGAATCATTTTTGGTACAGTCCAAAAAATCAATTTTCGATTGAAAAACGATGACTCCGGACCTGTCGAACGATCCCAAAATGGTCTATAATGATGACATTTTAACATTTAATCTTTTGACTCTAAATCACTGTTGGATGTGAATTATGACTTTGTCAACTAAAATAAGTGTGTTTAAAGTCATTTCTGTGCCTGAAACGGGTCAAAATTGAAGCTTTTGAGTAAGCAAAACTCTGTAAAAATGGCAATTTTGGTCACTGTGAGGGTTTAAAAAGTGGTTATTCAACATGAGGCACGATCCAATTGACATTTTGAATCATTTTTGGTACAGTCCGAAAAATCAATTTTCGGATGAAAAACGATGACTCCGGACCTGTCGAACGATCCCAAAATGGTCAATATGAATGAAATTTCAACATTTAATCTTTTGACTCTAAATGACTGTTGGGTGTGAATTATGACTTTGTCAACTAGAATAAGTGTGTTTAAAGTCATTTCTGTGCCTGAAACAGGTCAAAATGGAAGCTTTTGAGTAAGCAAAACTCTGTAAAAATGGCAATTTTGGTCACTGTGAGGGTTTAAAAAGTGGTTATTCAACATGAGGCACGATCCAATTGACATTTTGAATCATTTTTGGTACAGTCCAAAAAATCAATTTTCGGATGAAAAACGATGACTCCGGACCTGTCGAACGATCCCAAAATGGTCAATATGGATGAAATTTCAACATTTAATCTTTTGACTCTAAATGACTGTTGGATGTGAATTATGACTTTGTCAACTAAAATAAGTGTGTTTAAAGTCATTTCTGTGCCTGAAACGGGTCAAAATGGAAGCTTTTGAGATAGCAAAACTCTGTAAAAATGGCAATTTTGGTCACTGTGAGGGTTTAAAAAGTGGTTATTCAACATGAGGCACGATCCAATTGACATTTTGAATCATTTTTGGTACAGTCCAAAAAATCAATTTTCGGATGAAAAACGATGACTCCGGACCTGTCGAACGATCCCAAAATGGTCTATAATGATGACATTTTAACATTTAATCTTTTGACTCTAAATCACTGTTGGATGTGAATTATGATTTTGTCAACTAGAATAAGTGTGTTTAAAGTCATTTCTGTGCCTGAAACGGGTCCAATGGAAGCTTTTGAGTAAGCAAAACTCTGTAAAAATGGCAATTTTGGTCACTGTGAGGGTTTAAAAAGTGGTTATTCAACATGAGGCACGATCCAATTGACATTTTGAATCATTTTTGGTACAGTCCAAAAAATCAATTTTCGGATGAAAAACGATGACTCCGGACCTGTCGAACGATCCCAAAATGGTCAATATGGATGAAATTTCAACATTTAATCTTTTGACTCTAAATGACTGTTGGATGTGAATTATGACTTTGTCAACTAAAATAAGTGTGTTTAAAGTCATTTCTGTGCCTGAAACGGGTCAAAATGGAAGCTTTTGAGATAGCAAAACTCTGTAAAAATGGCAATTTTGGTCACTGTGAGGGTTTAAAAAGTGGTTATTCAACATGAGGCACGATCCAATTGACATTTTGAATCATTTTTGGTACAGTCCAAAAAATCAATTTTCGGATGAAAAACGATGACTCCGGACCTGTCGAACGATCCCAAAATAGTCAATATGGATGAAATTTCAACATTTAATCTTTTGACTCTAAATGACTGTTGGATGTGAATTATGACTTTGTCAACTAAAATAAGTGTGTTTAAAGTCATTTCTGTGCCTGAAACGGGTCAAAATGGAAGCTTTTGAGATAGCAAAACTCTGTAAAAATGGCAATTTTGGTCACTGTGAGGGTTTAAAAAGTGGTTATTCAACATGAGGCATGATCCAATTGACATTTTGAATCATTTTTGGTACAGTACAAAAAAATCAATTTTCATATGAAAAACGATGACTCCGGACCTGTCGAACGATCCCAAAATGGTCAATATGGATGAAATTTCAACATTTAATATTTTGACTCTAAATGACTGTTGGATGTGAATTATGACTTTGTCAACTAAAATAAGTGTGTTTAAAGTCATTTCTGTGCCTGAAACGGGTCAAAATTGAAGCTTTTGAGTAAGCAAAACTCTCTAAAAATGGCAATTTTGGTCACTGTGAGGGTTTAAAAAGTGGTTATTCAACATGAGGCACGATCCAATTGACATTTTGAATCATTTTTGGTACAGTCCGAAAAATCAATTTTCGGATGAAAAACGATGACTCCGGACCTGTCAAACGATCCCAAAATGGTCAATATGAATGAAATTTCAACATTTAATCTTTTGACTCTAAATGACTGTTGGATGTGAATTATGACTTTGTCAACTAGAATAAGTGTGTTTAAAGTCATTTCTGTGCCTGGAACGGGTCAAAATGGAAGCTTTTGAGTAAGCAAAACTCTGTAAAAATGGCAATTTTGGTCACTGTGAGGGTTTAAAAAGTGGTTATTCAACATGAGGCACGATCCAATTGACATTTTGAATCATTTTTGGTACAGTCCAAAAAATCAATTTTCGGATGAAAAACGATGACTCCGGACCTTTTCGAACGATCCCAAAATGGTCAATATGGATGAAATTTCAACATTTAATCTTTTGACTCTAAATGACTGTTGGATGTGAATTATGACTTTGTCAACTAAAATAAGTGTGTTTAAAGTCATTTCTGTGCCTGAAACGGGTCAAAATGGAAGCTTTTGAGATAGCAAAACTCTGTAAAAATGGCAATTTTGGTCACTGTGAGGGTTTAAAAAGTGGTTATTCAACATGAGGCACGATCCAATTGACATTTTGAATCATTTTTGGTACAGTCCGAAAAATCAATTTTCGGATGAAAAACGATGACTCCGGACCTGTCGAACGATCCCAAAATGGTCAATATGAATGAAATTTCAACATTTAATCTTTTGACTCTAAATGACTGTTGGGTGTGAATTATGACTTTGTCAACTAGAATAAGTGTGTTTAAAGTCATTTCTGTGCCTGAAACGGGTCAAAATGGAAGCTTTTGAGTAAGCAAAACTCTGTAAAAATGGCAATTTTGGTCACTGTGAGGGTTTAAAAAGTGGTTATTCAACATGAGGCACGATCCAATTGACATTTTGAATCATTTTTGGTACAGTCCAAAAAATCAATTTTCGGATGAAAAACGATGACTCCGGACCTGTCGAACGATCCCAAAATGGTCAATATGGATGAAATTTCAACATTTAATCTTTTGACTCTAAATGACTGTTGGATGTGAATTATGACTTTGTCAACTAAAATAAGTGTGTTTAAAGTCATTTCTGTGCCTGAAACGGGTCAAAATGGAAGCTTTTGAGATAGCAAAACTCTGTAAAAATGGCAATTTTGGTCACTGTGAGGGTTTAAAAAGTGGTTATTCAACATGAGGCACGATCCAATTGACATTTTGAATCATTTTTGGTACAGTCCAAAAAATCAATTTTCGGATGAAAAACGATGACTCCGGACCTGTCGAACGATCCCAAAATGGTCTATAATGATGACATTTTAACATTTAATCTTTTGACTCTAAATCACTGTTGGATGTGAATTATGACTTTGTCAACTAGAATAAGTGTGTTTAAAGTCATTTCTGTGCCTGAAACGGGTCCAATGGAAGCTTTTGAGTAAGCAAAACTCTGTAAAAATGGCAATTTTGGTCACTGTGAGGGTTTAAAAAGTGGTTATTCAACATGAGGCACGATCCAATTGACATTTTGAATCATTTTTGGTACAGTCCAAAAAATCAATTTTCGGATGAAAAACGATGACTCCGGACCTATCGAACGATCCCAAAATGGTCAATATGGATGAAATTTCAACATTTAATCTTTTGACTCTAAATGACTGTTGGATGTGAATTATGACTTTGTCAACTAAAATAAGTGTGTTTAAAGTCATTTCTGTGCCTGAAACGGGTCAAAATGGAAGCTTTTGAGATAGCAAAACTCTGTAAAAATGGCAATTTTGGTCACTGTGAGGGTTTAAAAAGTGGTTATTCAACATGAGGCACGATCCAATTGACATTTTGAATCATTTTTGGTACAGTCCAAAAAATCAATTTTCGGATGAAAAACGATGACTCCGCACCTGTCGAACGATCCCAAAATAGTCAATATGGATGAAATTTCAACATTTAATCTTTTGACTCTAAATGACTGTTGGATGTGAATTATGACTTTGTCAACTAAAATAAGTGTGTTTAAAGTCATTTCTGTGCCTGAAACGGGTCAAAATGGAAGCTTTTGAGAAAGCAAACCTCTGTAAAAATGGCAATTTTGGTCACTGTGAGGGTTTAAAAAGTGGTTATTCAACATGAGGCACGATCCAATTGACATTTTGAATCATTTTTGGTACAGTCCGAAAAATCAATTTTCGGATGAAAAACGATGACTCCGGACCTGTCGAACGATCCCAAAATGGTCAATATGAATGAAATTTCAACATTTAATCTTTTGACTCTAAATGACTGTTGGATGTGAATTATGACTTTGTCAACTAGAATAAGTGTGTTTAAAGTCATTTCCGTGCCTGAAACGGGTCAAAATGGAAGCTTTTGAGATAGCAAAACTCTGTAAAAATGGCAATTTTGGTCACTGTGAGGGTTTAAAAAGTGGTTATTCAACATGAGGCACGATCCAATTGACATTTTGAATCATTTTTGGTACAGTACAAAAAAATCAATTTTCATATGAAAAACGATGACTCCGGACCTGTCGAACGATCCCAAAATGGTCAATATGGATGAAATTTCAACATTTAATCTTTTGACTCTAAATAACTGTTGGATGTGAATTATGACTTTGTCAACTAAAATAAGTGTGTTTAAAGTCATTTCTGTGCCTGAAACGGGTCAAAATTGAAGTTTTTGAGTAAGCAAAACTCTGTAAAAATGGCAATTTTGGTCACTGTGAGGGTTTAAAAAGTGGTTATTAAACATGAGGCATGATCCAATTGACATTTTGAATCATTTTTGGTACAGTCCAAAAATCAATTTTCGGATGAAAAACGATGACTCCGGACCTGTCGAACGATCCCAAAATGGTCAATATGGATGAAATTTCAACATTTAATCTTTTGACTCTAAATGACTGTTGGATGTGAATTATGACTTTGTCAACTAGAATAAGTGTGTTTAAAGTCATTTCCGTGCCTGAAACGGGTCAAAATGGAAGCTTTTGAGTAAGCAAAACTCTGTAAAAATGGCAATTTTGGTCACTGTGAGGGTTTAAAAAGTGGTTATTCAACATGAGGCACGATCCAATTGACATTTTGAATCATTTTTGGTACAGTCCGAAAAATCAATTTTCGGATGAAAAACGATGACTCCGGACCTGTCGAACGATCCCAAAATGGTCAATATGGATGAAATTTCAACATTTAATCTTTTGACTCTAAATGACTGTTGGATGTGAATTATGACTTTGTCAACTAGAATAAGTCTGTTTAAAGTCATTTCCGTGCCTGAAACGGGTCAAAATGGAAGCTTTTGAGAAAGCAAAACTCTGTAAAAATGGCAATTTTGGTCACTGTGAGGGTTTAAAAAGTGGTTTTTCAACATGAGGCACGATCCAATTGACATTTTGAATCATTTTTGGTACAGTCCGAAAAATCAATTTTCGGATGAAAAACGATGACTCCGGACCTGTCGAACGATCCCAAAATGGTCAATATGAATGAAATTTCAACATTTAATCTTTTGACTCTAAATGACTGTTGGATGTGAATTATGACTTTGTCAACTAGAATAAGTGTGTTTAAAGTCATTTCTGTGCCTGGAACGGGTCAAAATGGAAGCTTTTGAGTAAGCAAAACTCTGTAAAAATGGCAATTTTGGTCACGGTGAGGGTTTAAAAAGTGGTTATTCAACATGAGGCACGATCCAACTGACATTTTGAATCATTTTTGGTACAGTCCAAAAAATCAATTTTCGGATGAAAAACGATGATTCCGGACCTGTCGAACGATCCCAAAATGGTCAATATGGATGAAATTTCAACATTTAATCTTTTGACTCTAAATGACTGTTAGATGTGAATTATGACTTTGTCATCTAGAATAAGTGTGTTTAAAGTCATTTCTGTGCCTGGAACGGGTCAAAATGGAAGCTTTTGAGTAAGCAAAACTCTGTAAAAATGGCAATGTTGGTCACTGTGAGGGTTTAAAAAGTGGTTATTCAACATGAGGCACGATCCAATTGACATTTTGAATCATTTTTGGTACAGTCCAAAAAATCAATTTTCGGATGAAAAACGATGACTCCGGACCTGTCGAACGATCCCAAAATAGTCAATATGGATGAAATTTCAACATTTAATCTTTTGACTCTAAATGACTGTTGGATGTGAATTATGACTTTGTCAACTAGAATAAGTGTGTTTAAAGTCATTTCTGTGCCTGGAACGGGTCAAATCGGAAGCTTTAGAGTAAGCAAAACTGTGTAAAAATGGCAATTTTGGTCACTGTGAGGGTTTAAAAAGTGGTTATTCAACATGAGGCACGATCCAATTGACATTTTGAATCATTTTTGGTACAGTACAAAAAATCAATTTTCGGATGAAAAACGATGACTCCGGACCTGTCGAACGATCCCAAAATGGTCAATATGGATGAAATTTCAACATTTAATCTTTTGACTCTAAATGACTGTTGGATGTGAATTATGACTTTGTCAACTAGAATAAGTGTGTTTAAAGTCATTTCCGTGCCTGAAACGGGTCAAAATTGAAGCTTTTAAGTAAGCAAAATTCTGTAAAAATGGCAATTTTGGTCACTGTGAGGGTTGAAAAAGTGGTTATTCAACATGAGGCACGATCCAATTGACATTTTGAATCATTTTTGGTACAGTCCGAAAAATCAATTTTCGGATGAAAAACGATGACTCCGGACCTGTCGAACGATCCCAAAATGGTCAATATGGATAAAATTTCAACATTTAATCTTTTGACTCTAAATGACTGTTGGATGTGAATTATGACTTTGTCAACTAGAATAAGTGTGTTTAAAGTCATTTCCGTGCCTGAAACGGGTCAAAATTGAAGCTTTTAAGTAAGCAAAACTCTGTAAAAATGGCAATTTTGGTCACTGTGAGGGTTGAAAAAGTGGTTATTCAACATGAGGCACGATCCAATTGACATTTTGAATCATTTTTGGTACAGTCCGAAAAATCAATTTTCGGATGAAAAACGATGACTCCGGACCTGTCGAACGATCCCAAAATGGTCAATATGGATGAAATTTCAACATTTAATCTTTTGACTCTAAATGACTGTTGGATGTGAATTATGACTTTGTCAACTAAAATAAGTGTGTTTAAAGTCATTTCTGTGCCTGAAACGGGTCAAAATGGAAGCTTTTGAGATAGCAAAACTCTGTAAAAATGGCAATTTTGGTCACTGTGAGGGTTTAAAAAGTGGTTATTCAACATGAGGCACGATCCAAATGACATTTTGAATCATTTTTGGTACAGTCCAAAAAATCAATTTTCGGATGAAAAACGATGACTCCGGACCTGTCGAACGATCCCAAAATGGTCTATAATGATGACATTTTAACATTTAATCTTTTGACTCTAAATCACTGTTGGATGTGAATTATGACTTTGTCAACTAGAATAAGTGTGTTTAAAGTCATTTCTGTGCCTGAAACGGGTCCAATGGAAGCTTTTGAGTAAGCAAAACTCTGTAAAAATGGCAATTTTGGTCCCTGTGAGGGTTTAAAAAGTGGTTATTCAACATGAGGCACGATCCAATTGACATTTTGAATCATTTTTGGTACAGTCCAAAAAATCAATTTTCGGATGAAAAACGATGACTCCGGACCTGTCGAACGATCCCAAAATGGTCAATATGGATGAAATTTCAACATTTAATCTTTTGACTCTAAATGACTGTTGGATGTGAATTATGACTTTGTCAACTAAAATAAGTGTGTTTAAAGTCATTTCTGTGCCTGAAACGGGTCAAAATGGAAGCTTTTGAGATAGCAAAACTCTGTAAAAATGGCAATTTTGGTCACTGTGAGGGTTTAAAAAGTGGTTATTCAACATGAGGCACGATCCAATTGACATTTTGAATCATTTTTGGTACAGTCCAAAAAATCAATTTTCGGATGAAAAACGATGACTCCGCACCTGTCGAACGATCCCAAAATAGTCAATATGGATGAAATTTCAACATTTAATCTTTTGACTCTAAATGACTGTTGGATGTGAATTATGACTTTGTCAACTAAAATAAGTGTGTTTAAAGTCATTTCTGTGCCTGAAACGGGTCAAAATGGAAGCTTTTGAGAAAGCAAACCTCTGTAAAAATGGCAATTTTGGTCACTGTGAGGGTTTAAAAAGTGGTTATTCAACATGAGGCACGATCCAATTGACATTTTGAATCATTTTTGGTACAGTCCGAAAAATCAATTTTCGGATGAAAAACGATGACTCCGGACCTGTCGAACGATCCCAAAATGGTCAATATGAATGAAATTTCAACATTTAATCTTTTGACTCTAAATGACTGTTGGATGTGAATTATGACTTTGTCAACTAGAATAAGTGTGTTTAAAGTCATTTCCGTGCCTGAAACGGGTCAAAATGGAAGCTTTTGAGATAGCAAAACTCTGTAAAAATGGCAATTTTGGTCACTGTGAGGGTTTAAAAAGTGGTTATTCAACATGAGGCACGATCCAATTGACATTTTGAATCATTTTTGGTACAGTACAAAAAAATCAATTTTCATATGAAAAACGATGACTCCGGACCTGTCGAACGATCCCAAAATGGTCAATATGGATGAAATTTCAACATTTAATCTTTTGACTCTAAATAACTGTTGGATGTGAATTATGACTTTGTCAACTAAAATAAGTGTGTTTAAAGTCATTTCTGTGCCTGAAACGGGTCAAAATTGAAGTTTTTGAGTAAGCAAAACTCTGTAAAAATGGCAATTTTGGTCACTGTGAGGGTTTAAAAAGTGGTTATTAAACATGAGGCATGATCCAATTGACATTTTGAATCATTTTTGGTACAGTCCAAAAATCAATTTTCGGATGAAAAACGATGACTCCGGACCTGTCGAACGATCCCAAAATGGTCAATATGGATGAAATTTCAACATTTAATCTTTTGACTCTAAATGACTGTTGGATGTGAATTATGACTTTGTCAACTAGAATAAGTGTGTTTAAAGTCATTTCCGTGCCTGAAACGGGTCAAAATGGAAGCTTTTGAGTAAGCAAAACTCTGTAAAAATGGCAATTTTGGTCACTGTGAGGGTTTAAAAAGTGGTTATTCAACATGAGGCACGATCCAATTGACATTTTGAATCATTTTTGGTACAGTCCGAAAAATCAATTTTCGGATGAAAAACGATGACTCCGGACCTGTCGAACGATCCCAAAATGGTCAATATGGATGAAATTTCAACATTTAATCTTTTGACTCTAAATGACTGTTGGATGTGAATTATGACTTTGTCAACTAGAATAAGTCTGTTTAAAGTCATTTCCGTGCCTGAAACGGGTCAAAATGGAAGCTTTTGAGAAAGCAAAACTCTGTAAAAATGGCAATTTTGGTCACTGTGAGGGTTTAAAAAGTGGTTTTTCAACATGAGGCACGATCCAATTGACATTTTGAATCATTTTTGGTACAGTCCGAAAAATCAATTTTCGGATGAAAAACGATGACTCCGGACCTGTCGAACGATCCCAAAATGGTCAATATGAATGAAATTTCAACATTTAATCTTTTGACTCTAAATGACTGTTGGATGTGAATTATGACTTTGTCAACTAGAATAAGTGTGTTTAAAGTCATTTCTGTGCCTGGAACGGGTCAAAATGGAAGCTTTTGAGTAAGCAAAACTCTGTAAAAATGGCAATTTTGGTCACGGTGAGGGTTTAAAAAGTGGTTATTCAACATGAGGCACGATCCAACTGACATTTTGAATCATTTTTGGTACAGTCCAAAAAATCAATTTTCGGATGAAAAACGATGATTCCGGACCTGTCGAACGATCCCAAAATGGTCAATATGGATGAAATTTCAACATTTAATCTTTTGACTCTAAATGACTGTTAGATGTGAATTATGACTTTGTCATCTAGAATAAGTGTGTTTAAAGTCATTTCTGTGCCTGGAACGGGTCAAAATGGAAGCTTTTGAGTAAGCAAAACTCTGTAAAAATGGCAATGTTGGTCACTGTGAGGGTTTAAAAAGTGGTTATTCAACATGAGGCACGATCCAATTGACATTTTGAATCATTTTTGGTACAGTCCAAAAAATCAATTTTCGGATGAAAAACAATGACTCCGGACCTGTCGAACGATCCCAAAATGGTCAATATGGATGAAATTTCAACATTTAATCTTTTGACTCTAAATGACTGTTGGATGTGAATTATGACTTTGTCAACTAGAATAAGTGTGTTTAAAGTCATTTCCGTGCCTGAAACGGGTCAAAATTGAAGCTTTTAAGTAAGCAAAATTCTGTAAAAATGGCAATTTTGGTCACTGTGAGGGTTGAAAAAGTGGTTATTCAACATGAGGCACGATCCAATTGACATTTTGAATCATTTTTGGTACAGTCCGAAAAATCAATTTTCGGATGAAAAACGATGACTCCGGACCTGTCGAACGATCCCAAAATGGTCAATATGGATAAAATTTCAACATTTAATCTTTTGACTCTAAATGACTGTTGGATGTGAATTATGACTTTGTCAACTAGAATAAGTGTGTTTAAAGTCATTTCCGTGCCTGAAACGGGTCAAAATTGAAGCTTTTAAGTAAGCAAAACTCTGTAAAAATGGCAATTTTGGTCACTGTGAGGGTTGAAAAAGTGGTTATTCAACATGAGGCACGATCCAATTGACATTTTGAATCATTTTTGGTACAGTCCGAAAAATCAATTTTCGGATGAAAAACGATGACTCCGGACCTGTCGAACGATCCCAAAATGGTCAATATGGATGAAATTTCAACATTTAATCTTTTGACTCTAAATGACTGTTGGATGTGAATTATGACTTTGTCAACTAGAATAAGTGTGTTTAAAGTCATTTCTGTGCCTGGAACGGGTAAAAATGGAAGCTTTTGAGTAAGCAAAACTCTGTAAAAATGGCAATTTTGGTCACTGTGAGGGTTTCAAAAGTGGTTATTCAACATGAGGCACGATCCAATTGACATTTTGAATCATTTTTGGTACAGTCCAAAAAATCAATTTTCGGATGAAAAACGATGACTCCGGACCTGTCGAACGATCCCAAAATGGTCAATATGGATGAAATTTCAACATTTAATCTTTTGACTCTAAATGACTGTTGGATGTGAATTATGACTTTGTCAACTAGAATAAGTGTGTTTAAAGTCATTTCTGTGCCTGGAACGGGTCAAATCGGAAGCTTTTGAGTAAGCAAAACTGTGTAAAAATGGCAATTTTGGTCACTGTGAGGGTTTAAAAAGTGGTTATTCAACATGAGGCACGATCCAATTGACATTTTGAATCATTTTTGGTACAGTACAAAAAATCAATTTTCGGATGAAAAACGATGACTCCGGACCTGTCGAACGATCCCAAAATGGTCAATATGGATGAAATTTCAACATTTAATCTTTTGACTCTAAATGACTGTTGGATGTGAATTATGACTTTGTCAACTAGAATAAGTGTGTTTAAAGTCATTTCCGTGCCTGAAACGGGTCAAAATTGAAGCTTTTAAGTAAGCAAAATTCTGTAAAAATGGCAATTTTGGTCACTGTGAGGGTTGAAAAAGTGGTTATTCAACATGAGGCACGATCCAATTGACATTTTGAATCATTTTTGGTACAGTCCGAAAAATCAATTTTCGGATGAAAAACGATGACTCCGGACCTGTCGAACGATCCCAAAATGGTCAATATGGATAAAATTTCAACATTTAATCTTTTGACTCTAAATGACTGTTGGATGTGAATTATGACTTTGTCAACTAGAATAAGTGTGTTTAAAGTCATTTCCGTGCCTGAAACGGGTCAAAATTGAAGCTTTTAAGTAAGCAAAACTCTGGAAAAATGGCAATTTTGGTCACTGTGAGGGTTGAAAAAGTGGTTATTCAACATGAGGTACGATCCAATTGACATTTTGAATCATTTTTGGTACAGTCCGAAAAATCAATTTTCGGATAAAAAACGATGACTCCGGACCTGTCGAACGATCCCAAAATGGTCAATATGGATGAAATTTCAACATTTAATCTTTTGACTCTAAATGACTGTTGGATGTGAATTATGACTTTGTCAACTAGAATAAGTGTGTTTAAAGTCATTTCTGTGCCTGAAACGGGTCAAAATTGAAGCTTTTGAGTAAGCAAAACTCTGTAAAAATGGCAATTTTGGTCACTGTGGAGGTTTAAAAAGTGGTTATTCAACATGAGGCACGATCCAATTGACATTTTGAATCATTTTTGGTACAGTCCAAAAAATCAATTTTCGGATGAAAAACGATGACTCCGGACCTGTCGAACGATCCCAAAATGGTCAATATGGATGAAATTTCAACATTTAATCTTTTGACTCTAAATGACTGTTGGATGTGAATTATGACTTTGTCAACTAAAATAAGTGTGTTTAAAGTCATTTCTGTGCCTGAAACGGGTCAAAATTGAAGCTTTTGAGTAAGCAAAACTCTGTAAAAATGGCAATTTTGGTCACTGTGAGGGTTTAAAAAGTGGTTATTCAACACGAGGCACGATCCAATTGACATTTTGAATCATTTTTGGTACAGTCCGAAAAATCAATTTTCGGATGAAAAACGATGACTCCGGACCTGTCGAACGATCCCAAAATGGTCAATATGGATGAAATTTCAACATTTAATCTTTTGACTCTAAATGACGGTTGGATGTGAATTATGACTTTGTCAACTCGAATAAGTGTGTTTAAAGTCATTTCTGTGCCTGAAACGGGTCAAAATTGAAGCTTTTGAGTAAGCAAAACTCTGTAAAAATGGCAATTTTGGTCACTGTCAGGGTTTAAAAAGTGGTTATTCAACATGAGGCACGATCCAATTGACATTTTGAATCATTTTTGGTACAGTCCAAAAAATCAATTTTCGGATGAAAAACGATGACTCCGGACCTGTCGAACGATCCCAAAATGGTCAATATGGATGAAATTTCAACATTTAATCTTTTGACTCTAAATGACTGTTGGATGTGAATTATGACTTTGTCAACTAGAATAAGTGTGTTTAAAGTCATTTCCGTGCCTGAAACGGGTCAAAATTGAAGCTTTTAAGTAAGCAAAACTCTGTAAAAATGGCAATTTTGGTCACGGTGAGGGTTGAAAAAGTGGTTATTCAACATGAGGCACGATCCAATTGACATTTTGAATCATTTTTGGTACAGTCCAAAAAATCAATTTTCGGATGAAAAACGATGACTCCGGACCTGTCGAACGATCCCAAAATGGTCAATATGGATGAAATTTCAACATTTAATCTTTTGACTCTAAATGACTGTTGGATGTGAATTATGACTTTGTCAACTAGAATAAGTGTGTTTGAAGTCATTTCCGTGCCTGAAACGGGTCAAAATTGAAGCTTTTAAGTAAGCAAAATTCTGTAAAAATGGCAATTTTGGTCACTGTGAGGGTTGAAAAAGTGGTTATTCAACATGAGGCACGATCCAATTGACATTTTGAATCATTTTTGGTACAGTCCGAAAAATCAATTTTCGGATGAAAAACGATGACTCCGGACCTGTCGAACGATCCCAAAATGGTCAATATGGATGAAATTTCAACATTTAATCTTTTGACTCTAAATGACTGTTGGATGTGAATTATGACTTTGTAAAGTAGAATAAGTGTGTTTAAAGTCATTTCTGTGCCTGGAACGGGTAAAAATGGAAGCTTTTGAGTAAGCAAAACTCTGTAAAAATGGCAATTTTGGTCACTGTGAGGGTTTAAAAAGTGGTTATTCAACATGAGGCACGATCCAATTGACATTTTGAATCATTTTTGGTACAGTCCAAAAAATCAATTTTCGGATGAAAAACGATGACTCCGGACCTGTCGAACAATCCCAAAATGGTCAATATGTATGAAATTTCAACATATAATCTTTTGACTCTAAATGACTGTTGGATGTGAATTATGACTTTGTCAACTAGAATAAGTGTGTTTAAAGTCATTTCTGTGCCTGGAACGGGTCAAAATGGAAGCTTTTGAGTAAGCAAAACTCTGTAAAAATGGCAATTTTGGTCACTGTGAGGGTTTAAAAAGTGTTTATTCAACATGAGGCACGATCCAATTGACATTTTGAATCATTTTTGGTACAGTCCGAAAAATCAATTTTCGGATGAAAAACGATGACTCCGGACCTGTCGAACGATCCCAAAATGGTCAATATGGATGAAATTTCAACATTTAATCTTTTGACTCTAAATGACTGTTGGATGTGAATTATGACTTTGTCAACTAGAATAAGTGTGTTTAAAGTCATTTCTGTGCCTGAAACGGGTCAAAATTGAAGCTTTTGAGTAAGCAAAACTCTGTAAAAATGGCAATTTTGGTCACTGTGAGGGTTTAAAAAGTGGTTATTCAACATGAGGCACGATCCAATTGACATTTTGAATCATTTTTGGTACAGTCCAAAAAATCCATTTTCGGATGAAAAACGATGACTCCGGACCTGTCGAACGATCCCAAAATGGTCAATATGGATGAAATTTCAACATTTAATCTTTTGACTCTAAATGACTGTTGGATGTGAATTATGACTTTGTCAACTAAAATAAGTGTGTTTAAAGTCATTTCTGTGCCTGAAACGGGTCAAAATTGAAGCTTTTGAGTAAGCAAAACTCTGGAAAAATGGCAATTTTGGTCACTGTGAGGGTTTAAAAAGTGGTTATTCAACATGAGGCACGATCCAATTGACATTTTTAATCATTTTTGGTACAGTCCAAAAAATCAATTTTCGGATGAAAAACGATGACTCCGGACCTGTCGAACGATCCCAAAATGGTCAATATGGATGAAATTTCAACATTTAATCTTTTGACTCTAAATGACTGTTGGATGTGAATTATGACTTTGTCAACTAGAATAAGTGTGTTTAAAGTCATTTCTGTGCCTGGAACGGGTCAAAATGGAAGCTTTTGAGTAAGCAAAACTCTGTAAAAATGGCAATTTTGGTCACTGTGAGGGTTTAAAAGTGGTTATTCAACATGAGGCACGATCCAATTGACATTTTGAATCATTTTTGGTACAGTCCAAAAAATCAATTTTCGGATGAAAAACGATGACTCCGGACCTGTCGAACGATCCCAAAATGGTCAATATGGATGAAATTTCAACATTTAATCTTTTGACTCTAAATGACTGTTGGATGTGAATTATGACTTTGTCAACTAAAATAAGTGTGTTTAAAGTCATTTCTGTGCCTGAAACGGGTCAAAATTGAAGCTTTTGAGTAAGCAAAACTCTGTAAAAATGGCAATTTTGGTCACTGTGAGGGTTTAAAAAGAGGTTATTCAACATGAGGCACGATCCAATTGACATTTTGAATCATTTTTGGTACAGTCCGAAAAATCAATTTTCGGATGAAAAACGATGACTCCGGACCTGTAGAACGATCCCAAAATGGTCAATATGGATGAAATTTCAACATTTAATCTTTTGACTCTAAATGACTGTTGGATGTGAATTATGACTTTGTCAACTAGAATAAGTGTGTTTAAAGTCATTTCTGTGCCTGAAACGGGTCAAAATTGAAGCTTTTGAGTAAGCAAAACTCTGTAAAAATGGCAATTTTGGTCACTGTGAGGGTTTAAAAAGTGGTTATTCAACATGGGGCACGATCTAATTGACATTTTGAATCATTTTTGGTACAGTCCAAAAAATCAATTTTCGGATGAAAAACGATGACTCCGGACCTGTCGAACGATCCCAAAATGGTCAATATGGATGAAATTTCAACATTTAATCTTTTGACTCTAAATGACTGTTGGATGTGAATTATGACTTTGTCAACTAAAATAAGTGTGTTTAAAGTCATTTCTGTGCCTGAAACGGGTCAAAATTGAAGCTTTTGAGTAAGCAAAACTCTGTAAAAATGGCAATTTTGGTCACTGTGAGGGTTTAAAAAGTGGTTATTCAACATGAGGCATGATCCAATTGACATTTTGAATCATTTTTGGTACAGTCCAAAAAATCAATTTTTGGATGAAAAACGATGACTCCGGACCTGTCGAACGATCCCAAAATGGTCAATATGGATGAAATTTCAACATTTAATCTTTTGACTCTAAATGACTGTTGGATGTGAATTATGACTTTGTCAACTAAAATAAGTGTGTTTAAAGTCATTTCTGTGCCTGGAACGGGTCAAAATGGAAGCTTTTGAGTAAGCAAAACTCTGTAAAAATGGCAATTTTGGTCACGGTGAGGGTTGAAAAAGTGGTTATTCAACATGAGGCACGATCCAATTGACATTTTGAATCATTTTTGGTACAGTCCGAAAAATCAATTTTCGGATGAAAAACGATGACTCCGGACCTGTCGAACGATCCCAAAATGGTCAATATGGATGAAATTTCAACATTTAATCTTTTGACTCTAAATGACTGTTGGATGTGAATTATGACTTTGTCAACTAGAATAAGTGTGTTTAAAGTCATTTCTGTGCCTGGAACGGGTAAAAATGGAAGCTTTTGAGTAAGCAAAACTCTGTAAAAATGGCAATTTTGGTCACTGTGAGGGTTTAAAAAGTGGTTATTCAACATGAGGCACGATCCAATTGACATTTTGAATCATTTTTGGTACAGTCCAAAAAATCAATTTTCGGATGAAAAACGATGACTCCAGACCTGTCGAACGATCCCAAAATGGTCAATATGGATGAAATTTCAACATTTAATCTTTTGACTCTAAATGACTGTTGGATGTGAATTATGACTTTGTCAACTAGAATAAGTGTGTTTAAAGTCATTTCTGTGCCTGAAACGGGTCAAAATTGAAGCTTTTGAGTAAGCAAAACTCTGTAAAAATGGCAATTTTGGTCACTGTGAGGGTTTAAAAAGTTGTTATTCAACATGAGGCACGATCCAATTGACATTTTGAATCATTTTTGGTACAGTCCAAAAAATCAATTTTCGGATGAAAAACGATGACTCCGGACCTGTCGAACGATCCCAAAATGGTCAATATGGATGAAATTTCAACGTTTAATCTTTTGACTCTAAATGACTGTTGGATGTGAATTATGACTTTGTCAACTAAAATAAGTGTGTTTAAAGTCATTTCTGTGCCTGAAACGGGTCAAAATTGAAGCTTTTAAGTAAGCAAAACTCTGTAAAAATGGCAATTTTGGTCACGGTGAGGGTTGAAAAAGTGGTTATTCAACATGAGGCACGATCCAATTGACATTTTGAATCATTTTTGGTACAGTCCGAAAAATCAATTTTCGGATGAAAAACGATGACTCCGGACCTGTCGAACGATCCCAAAATGGTCAATATGGATGAAATTTCAACATTTAATCTTTTGACTCTAAATGACTGTTGAATGTGAATTATGACTTTGTCAACTAGAATAAGTGTGTTTAAAGTCATTTCTGTGCCTGGAACGGGTAAAGATGGAAGCTTTTGAGTAAGCAAAACTATGTAAAAATGGCAATTTTGGTCACTGTGAGGGTTTAAAAAGTGGTTATTCAACATGAGGCACGATCCAATTGACATTTTGAATCATTTTTGGTACAGTCCAAAAAATCAATTTTCGGATGAAAAACGATGACTCCTGACCTGTCGAACGATCCCAAAATGGTCAATATGGATGAAATTTCAACATTTAGGGGGTCATTAGGATCGCGGACGGACTTGAGTCCGTCCGCGACCCCAGAGCATGAGGGAACGTCTGCATGGGCTGCGGCGTTCCCTCTGTGCAGATTAGGATGTGACCGCCAGGGTGGCGGTCACATCCTCTATTTTTAACATTGCTGCGGGTGGAGCTTCAAGCTGCACCCGCAGCAATGTTAAAAATGCATGCACAGCATTTGCGTGCACAAAGCGGCAGGCACCGCGCGGTGCCTGCTGCATTGTGCACGCAAATGCAGGGGGGTACCATAGGTACCCCCCATGTGCACCCCCCACTACACATAGGGGGCCCGCAATGGGCCCCTGCAGTGCAGTTACACATGCTTTTCCACGGCGGAAAAGCCGCCGCGGAAAAGCATGTTTCCATGCACATCCTAATCTGGCTGAAGGTGTCTAAGAGACACCTTCACCATTTTAGTGCTTTTCCGCCGCGGTTGTAAGCCAGCCGCGGCGGAAAAGCTGCGGACCTAAACCATGACCCACCAGCCATCCTAATGTGGCGGTGGGTCCTGGTGGGTCCGCAGAGGATTTTCCGCATCCTCCGGGCCGGCGGTGGCTTCCGCCGGCCCGGAGGATGCGGAAAATCCTCCATCCTAATGACCCCCTTAATCTTTTGACTCTAAATGACTGTTAGATGTGAATTATGACTTTGTCATCTAGAATAAGTGTGTTTAAAGTCATTTCTGTGCCTGGAACGGGTCAAATCGGAAGCTTTTGAGTAAGCAAAACTGTGTAAAAATGGCAATTTTGGTCACTGTGAGGGTTTAAAAAGTGGTTATTCAACATGAGGCACGATCCAATTGACATTTTGAATCATTTTTGGTACAGTCCAAAAAATCAATTTTCGGATGAAAAACGATGACTCCGGACCTGTCGAACAATCCCAAAATGGTCAATATGTATGAAATTTCAACATATAATCTTTTGACTCTAAATGACTGTTGGATGTGAATTATGACTTTGTCAACTAGAATAAGTGTGTTTAAAGTCATTTCTGTGCCTGGAACGGGTCAAAATGGAAGCTTTTGAGTAAGCAAAACTCTGTAAAAATGGCAATTTTGGTCACTGTGAGGGTTTAAAAAGTGTTTATTCAACATGAGGCACGATCCAATTGACATTTTGAATCATTTTTGGTACAGTCCGAAAAATCAATTTTCGGATGAAAAACGATGACTCCGGACCTGTCGAACGATCCCAAAATGGTCAATATGGATGAAATTTCAACATATAATCTTTTGACTCTAAATGACTGTTGGATGTGAATTATGACTTTGTCAACTAGAATAAGTGTGTTTAAAGTCATTTCTGTGCCTGGAACGGGTCAAAATGGAAGCTTTTGAGTAAGCAAAACTCTGTAAAAATGGCAATTTTGGTCACTGTGAGGGTTTAAAAAGTGTTTATTCAACATGAGGCACGATCCAATTGACATTTTGAATCATTTTTGGTACAGTCCGAAAAATCAATTTTCGGATGAAAAACGATGACTCCGGACCTGTCGAACGATCCCAAAATGGTCAATATGGATGAAATTTCAACATTTAATCTTTTGACTCTAAATGACTGTTGGATGTGAATTATGACTTTGTCAACTAAAATAAGTGTGTTTAAAGTCATTTCTGTGCCTGAAACGGGTCAAAATTGAAGCTTTTAAGTAAGCAAAACTCTGTAAAAATGGCAATTTTGGTCACGGTGAGGGTTGAAAAAGTGGTTATTCAACATGAGGCACGATCCAATTGACATTTTGAATCATTTTTGGTACAGTCCGAAAAATCAATTTTCGGATGAAAAACGATGACTCCGGACCTGTCGAACGATCCCAAAATGGTCAATATGGATGAAATTTCAACATTTAATCTTTTGACTCTAAATGACTGTTGAATGTGAATTATGACTTTGTCAACTAGAATAAGTGTGTTTAAAGTCATTTCTGTGCCTGGAACGGGTAAAGATGGAAGCTTTTGAGTAAGCAAAACTCTGTAAAAATGGCAATTTTGGTCACTGTGAGGGTTTAAAAAGTGGTTATTCAACATGAGGCACGATCCAATTGACATTTTGAATCATTTTTGGTACAGTCCAAAAAATCAATTTTCGGATGAAAAACGATGACTCCTGACCTGTCGAACGATCCCAAAATGGTCAATATGGATGAAATTTCAACATTTAATCTTTTGACTCTAAATGACTGTTAGATGTGAATTATGACTTTGTCATCTAGAATAAGTGTGTTTAAAGTCATTTCTGTGCCTGGAACGGGTCAAAATGGAAGCTTTTGAGTAAGCAAAACTCTGTAAAAATGGCAATTTTGGTCACTGTGAGGGTTTAAAAAGTGGTTATTCAACATGAGGCACGATCCAATTGACATTTTGAATCATTTTTGGTACAGTCCAAAAAATCAATTTTCGGATGAAAAACGATGACTCCGGACCTGTCGAACGATCCCAAAATGGTCAATATGGATGAAATTTCAACATTTAATCTTTTGACTCTAAATGACTGTTGGATGTGAATTATGACTTTGTCAACTAGAATAAGTGTGTTTAAAGTCATTTCTGTGCCTGGAACGGGTCAAATCGGAAGCTTTTTCAGTATGCAAAACTGTGTAAAAATGGCAATTTTGGTCACTGTGAGGGTTTAAAAAGTGGTTATTCAACATGAGGCACGATCCAATTGACATTTTGAATCATTTTTGGTACAGTACAAAAAATCAATTTTCGGATGAAAAACGATGACTCCGGACCTGTCGAACGATCCCAAAATGGTCAATATGGATGAAATTTCAACATTTAATCTTTTGACTCTAAATGACTGTTGGGTGTGGATTATGACTTTGTCAACTAGAATAAGTGTGTTTAAAGTCATTTCCGTGCCTGCAACGGGTCAAAATTGTAGCTTTTAAGTAAGCAAAATTCTGTAAAAATGGCAATTTTGGTCACTGTGAGGGTTGAAAAAGTGGTTATTCAACATGAGGCACGATCCAATTGACATTTTGAATCATTTTTGGTACAGTCCGAAAAATCAATTTTCGGATGAAAAACGATGACTCCGGACCTGTCGAACGATCCCAAAATGGTAAATATGGATGAAATTTCAACATTTAATCTTTTGACTCTAAATGACTGTTGGATGTGAATTATGACTTTGTCAACTAGAATAAGTGTGTTTAAAGTCATTTCTGTGCCTGGAACGGGTAAAAATGGAAGCTTTTGAGTAAGCAAAACTCTGTAAAAATGGCAATTTTGGTCACTGTGAGGGTTTAAAAAGTGGTTATTCAACATGAGGCACGATCCAATTGACATTTTGAATCATTTTTGGTACAGTCCAAAAAATCAATTTTCGGATGAAAAACGATGACTCCGGACCTGTCGAACAATCCCAAAATGGTCAATATGTATGAAATTTCAACATATAATCTTTTGACTCTAAATGACTGTTGGATGTGAATTATGACTTTGTCAACTAGAATAAGTGTGTTTAAAGTCATTTCTGTGCCTGGAACGGGTCAAAATGGAAGCTTTTGAGTAAGCAAAACTCTGTAAAAATGGCAATTTTGGTCACTGTGAGGGTTTAAAAAGTGTTTATTCAACATGAGGCACCATCCAATTGACATTTTGAATCATTTTTGGTACAGTCCAAAAAATCAATTTTCGGATGAAAAACGATGACTCTGGACCTGTCGAACGATCCCAAAATGGTCAATATGGATGAAATTTCAACATTTAATCTTTTGACTCTAAATGACTGTTGGATGTGAATTATGACTTTGTCAACTAGAATAAGTGTGTTTAAAGTCATTTCCGTGCCTGAAACAGGTCAAAATTGAAGCTTTTAAGTAAGCAAAACTCTGTAAAAATGGCAATTTTGGTCACTGTGAGGGTTGAAAAAGTGGTTATTCAACATGAGGCACGATCCAATTGACATTTTGAATCATTTTTGGTACAGTCCGAAAAATCAATTTTCGGATGAAAAACGATGACTCCGGACCTGTCGAACGATCCCAAAATGGTCAATATGGATGAAATTTCAACATTTAATCTTTTGACTCTAAATGACTGTTGGATGTGAATTATGACTTTGTCAACTAGAATAAGTGTGTTTAAAGTCATTTCCGTGCCTGAAACGGGTCAAAATTGAAGCTTTTAAGTAAGCAAAATTCTGTAAAAATGGCAATTTTGGTCACTCTGAGGGTTGAAAAAGTGGTTATTCAACATGAGGCACGATCCAATTGACATTTTGAATCATTTTTGGTACAGTCCGAAAAATCAATTTTCGGATGAAAAACGATGACTCCGGACCTGTCGAACGATCCCAAAATGGTCAATATGGATAAAATTTCAACATTTAATCTTTTGACTCTAAATGACTGTTGGATGTGAATTATGACTTTGTCAACTAGAATAAGTGTGTTTAAAGTCATTTCTGTGCCTGGAACGGGTCAAAATGGAAGCTTTTGAGTAAGCAAAACTCTGTAAAAATGGCAATTTTGGTCACTGTGAGGGTTTAAAAAGTGTTTATTCAACATGAGGCACCATCCAATTGACATTTTGAATCATTTTTGGTACAGTCCGAAAAATCAATTTTCGGATGAAAAACGATGACTCCGGACCTGTCGAACGATCCCAAAATGGTCAATATGGATGAAATTTCAACATTTAATCTTTTGACTCTAAATGACTGTTGGATGTGAATTATGACTTTGTCAACTAGAATAAGTGTGTTTAAAGTCATTTCCGTGCCTGAAACAGGTCAAAATTGAAGCTTTTAAGTAAGCAAAACTCTGTAAAAATGGCAATTTTGGTCACTGTGAGGGTTGAAAAAGTGGTTATTCAACATGAGGCACGATCCAATTGACATTTTGAATCATTTTTGGTACAGTCCGAAAAATCAATTTTCGGATGAAAAACGATGACTCCGGACCTGTCGAACGATCCCAAAATGGTCAATATGGATGAAATTTCAACATTTAATCTTTTGACTCTAAATGACTGTTGGATGTGAATTATGACTTTGTCAACTAGAATAAGTGTGTTTAAAGTCATTTCTGTGCCTGGAACGGGTCAAATCGGAAGCTTTTGAGTAAGCAAAACTGTGTAAAAATGGCAATTTTGGTCACTGTGAGGGTTTAAAAAGTGGGTATTCAACATGAGGCACGATCCAATTGACATTTTGAATCATTTTTGGTACAGTACAAAAAATCAATTTTCGGATGAAAAACGATGACTCCGGACCTGTCAAACGATCCCAAAATGGTCAATATGGATGAAATTTCAACATTTAATCTTTTGACTCTAAATGACTGTTGGATGTGAATTATGACTTTGTCAACTAGAATAAGTGTGTTTAAAGTCATTTCCGTGCCTGAAACGGGTCAAAATTGAAGCTTTTAAGTAAGCAAAATTCTGTAAAAATGGCAATTTTGGTCACTGTGAGGGTTGAAAAAGTGGTTATTCAACATGAGGCACGATCCAATTGACATTTTGAATCATTTTTGGTACAGTCCGAAAAATCAATTTTCGGATGAAAAACGATGACTCCGGACCTGTCGAACGATCCCAAAATGGTCAATATGGATAAAATTTCAACATTTAATCTTTTGACTCTAAATGACTGTTGGATGTGAATTATGACTTTGTCAACTAGAATAAGTGTGTTTAAAGTCATTTCCGTGCCTGAAACGGGTCAAAATTGAAGCTTTTAAGTAAGCAAAACTCTGTAAAAATGGCAATTTTGGTCACTGTGAGGGTTGAAAAAGTGGTTATTCAACAGAGGCACGATCCAATTGACATTTTGAATCATTTTTGGTACAGTCCGAAAAATCAATTTTCGGATGAAAAACGATGACTCCGGACCTGTCGAACGATCCCAAAATGGTCAATATGGATGAAATTTCAACATTTAATCTTTTGACTCTAAATGACTGTTGGATGTGAATTATGACTTTGTCAACTAGAATAAGTGTGTTTAAAGTCATTTCTGTGCCTGGAACGGGTAAAAATGGAAGCTTTTGAGTAAGCAAAACTCTGTAAAAATGGCAATTTTGGTCACTGTGAGGGTTTCAAAAGTGGTTATTCAACATGAGGCACGATCCAATTGACATTTTGAATCATTTTTGGTACAGTCCAAAAAATCAATTTTCGGATGAAAAACGATGACTCCGGACCTGTCGAACGATCCCAAAATGGTCAATATGGATGAAATTTCAACATTTAATCTTTTGACTCTAAATGACTGTTGGATGTGAATTATGACTTTGTCAACTAGAATAAGTGTGTTTAAAGTCATTTCTGTGCCTGGAACGGGTCAAAATGAAAGCTTTTGAGTAAGCAAAACTCTGTAAAAATGGCAATTTTGGTCACTGTGAGGGTTTAAAAGTGGTTATTCAACATGAGGCACGATCCAATTGACATTTTGAATCATTTTTGGTACAGTCCGAAAAATCAATTTTCGGATGAAAAACGATGACTCCGGACCTGTCGAACGATCCCAAAATGGTCAATATGGATGAAATGTCAACATTTAATCTTTTGACTCTAAATGACTGTTGGATGTGAATTATGACTTTGTCAACTAGAATAAGTGTGTTTAAAGTCATTTCTGTGCCTGGAACGGGTAAAAATGGAAGCTTTTGAGTAAGCAAAACTCTGTAAAAATGGCAATTTTGGTCACTGTGAGGGTTTAAAAAGTGGTTATTCAACATGAGGCACGATCCAATTGACATTTTGAATCATTTTTGGTACAGTCCAAAAAATCAATTTTCGGATGAAAAACGATGACTCCGGACCTGTCAAACAATCCCAAAATGGTCAATATGTATGAAATTTCAACATATAATCTTTTGACTCTAAATGACTGTTGGATGTGAATTATGACTTTGTCAACTAGAATAAGTGTGTTTAAAGTCATTTCTGTGCCTGGAACGGGTCAAAATGGAAGCTTTTGAGTAAGCAAAACTCTGTAAAAATGGCAATTTTGGTCACTGTGAGGGTTTAAAAAGTGTTTATTCAACATGAGGCACCATCCAATTGACATTTTGAATCATTTTTGGTACAGTCCGAAAAATCAATTTTCGGATGAAAAACGATGACTCCGGACCTGTCGAACGATCCCAAAATGGTCAATATGGATGAAATTTCAACATTTAATCTTTTGACTCTAAATGACTGTTGGATGTGAATTATGACTTTGTCAACTAGAATAAGTGTGTTTAAAGTCATTTCCGTGCCTGAAACAGGTCAAAATTGAAGCTTTTAAGTAAGCAAAACTCTGTAAAAATGGCAATTTTGGTCACTGTGAGGGTTGAAAAAGTGGTTATTCAACATGAGGCACGATCCAATTGACATTTTGAATCATTTTTGGTACAGTCCGAAAAATCAATTTTCGGATGAAAAACGATGACTCCGGACCTGTCGAACGATCCCAAAATGGTCAATATGGATGAAATTTCAACATTTAATCTTTTGACTCTAAATGACTGTTGGATGTGAATTATGACTTTGTCAACTAGAATAAGTGTGTTTAAAGTCATTTCTGTGCCTGGAACGGGTCAAATCGGAAGCTTTTGAGTAAGCAAAACTGTGTAAAAATGGCAATTTTGGTCACTGTGAGGGTTTAAAAAGTGGGTATTCAACATGAGGCACGATCCAATTGACATTTTGAATCATTTTTGGTACAGTACAAAAAATCAATTTTCGGATGAAAAACGATGACTCCGGACCTGTCAAACGATCCCAAAATGGTCAATATGGATGAAATTTCAACATTTAATCTTTTGACTCTAAATGACTGTTGGATGTGAATTATGACTTTGTCAACTAGAATAAGTGTGTTTAAAGTCATTTCCGTGCCTGAAACGGGTCAAAATTGAAGCTTTTAAGTAAGCAAAATTCTGTAAAAATGGCAATTTTGGTCACTGTGAGGGTTGAAAAAGTGGTTATTCAACATGAGGCACGATCCAATTGACATTTTGAATCATTTTTGGTACAGTCCGAAAAATCAATTTTCGGATGAAAAACGATGACTCCGGACCTGTCGAACGATCCCAAAATGGTCAATATGGATAAAATTTCAACATTTAATCTTTTGACTCTAAATGACTGTTGGATGTGAATTATGACTTTGTCAACTAGAATAAGTGTGTTTAAAGTCATTTCCGTGCCTGAAACGGGTCAAAATTGAAGCTTTTAAGTAAGCAAAACTCTGTAAAAATGGCAATTTTGGTCACTGTGAGGGTTGAAAAAGTGGTTATTCAACAGAGGCACGATCCAATTGACATTTTGAATCATTTTTGGTACAGTCCGAAAAATCAATTTTCGGATGAAAAACGATGACTCCGGACCTGTCGAACGATCCCAAAATGGTCAATATGGATGAAATTTCAACATTTAATCTTTTGACTCTAAATGACTGTTGGATGTGAATTATGACTTTGTAAACTAGAATAAGTGTGTTTAAAGTCATTTCTGTGCCTGGAACGGGTAAAAATGGAAGCTTTTGAGTAAGCAAAACTCTGTAAAAATGGCAATTTTGGTCACTGTGAGGGTTTCAAAAGTGGTTATTCAACATGAGGCACGATCCAATTGACATTTTGAATCATTTTTGGTACAGTCCAAAAAATCAATTTTCGGATGAAAAACGATGACTCCGGACCTGTCGAACGATCCCAAAATGGTCAATATGGATGAAATTTCAACATTTAATCTTTTGACTCTAAATGACTGTTGGATGTGAATTATGACTTTGTCAACTAGAATAAGTGTGTTTAAAGTCATTTCTGTGCCTGGAACGGGTCAAAATGAAAGCTTTTGAGTAAGCAAAACTCTGTAAAAATGGCAATTTTGGTCACTGTGAGGGTTTAAAAGTGGTTATTCAACATGAGGCACGATCCAATTGACATTTTGAATCATTTTTGGTACAGTCCGAAAAATCAATTTTCGGATGAAAAACGATGACTCCGGACCTGTCGAACGATCCCAAAATGGTCAATATGGATGAAATGTCAACATTTAATCTTTTGACTCTAAATGACTGTTGGATGTGAATTATGACTTTGTCAACTAGAATAAGTGTGTTTAAAGTCATTTCTGTGCCTGGAACGGGTAAAAATGGAAGCTTTTGAGTAAGCAAAACTCTGTAAAAATGGCAATTTTGGTCACTGTGAGGGTTTAAAAAGTGGTTATTCAACATGAGGCACGATCCAATTGACATTTTGAATCATTTTTGGTACAGTCCAAAAAATCAATTTTCGGATGAAAAACGATGACTCCGGACCTGTCAAACAATCCCAAAATGGTCAATATGTATGAAATTTCAACATATAATCTTTTGACTCTAAATGACTGTTGGATGTGAATTATGACTTTGTCAACTAGAATAAGTGTGTTTAAAGTCATTTCTGTGCCTGGAACGGGTCAAAATGGAAGCTTTTGAGTAAGCAAAACTCTAAAAATGGCAATTTTGGTCACTGTGAGGGTTTAAAAAGTGTTTATTCAACATGAGGCACCATCCAATTGACATTTTGAATCATTTTTGGTACAGTCCGAAAAATCAATTTTCGGATGAAAAACGATGACTCCGGACCTGTCGAACGATCCCAAAATGGTCAATATGGATGAAATTTCAACATTTAATCTTTTGACTCTAAATGACTGTTGGATGTGAATTATGACTTTGTCAACTAGAATAAGTGTGTTTAAAGTCATTTCCGTGCCTGAAACAGGTCAAAATTGAAGCTTTTAAGTAAGCAAAACTCTGTAAAAATGGCAATTTTGGTCACTGTGAGGGTTGAAAAAGTGGTTATTCAACATGAGGCACGATCCAATTGACATTTTGAATCATTTTTGGTACAGTCCGAAAAATCAATTTTCGGATGAAAAACGATGACTCCGGACCTGTCGAACGATCCCAAAATGGTCAATATGGATGAAATTTCAACATTTAATCTTTTGACTCTAAATGACTGTTGGATGTGAATTATGACTTTGTCAACTAGAATAAGTGTGTTTAAAGTCATTTCTGTGCCTGGAACGGGTCAAATCGGAAGCTTTTGAGTAAGCAAAACTGTGTAAAAATGGCAATTTTGGTCACTGTGAGGGTTTAAAAAGTGGGTATTCAACATGAGGCACGATCCAATTGACATTTTGAATCATTTTTGGTACAGTACAAAAAATCAATTTTCGGATGAAAAACGATGACTCCGGACCTGTCAAACGATCCCAAAATGGTCAATATGGATGAAATTTCAACATTTAATCTTTTGACTCTAAATGACTGTTGGATGTGAATTATGACTTTGTCAACTAGAATAAGTGTGTTTAAAGTCATTTCCGTGCCTGAAACGGGTCAAAATTGAAGCTTTTAAGTAAGCAAAATTCTGTAAAAATGGCAATTTTGGTCACTGTGAGGGTTGAAAAAGTGGTTATTCAACATGAGGCACGATCCAATTGACATTTTGAATCATTTTTGGTACAGTCCGAAAAATCAATTTTCGGATGAAAAACGATGACTCCGGACCTGTCGAACGATCCCAAAATGGTCAATATGGATAAAATTTCAACATTTAATCTTTTGACTCTAAATGACTGTTGGATGTGAATTATGACTTTGTCAACTAGAATAAGTGTGTTTAAAGTCATTTCCGTGCCTGAAACGGGTCAAAATTGAAGCTTTTAAGTAAGCAAAACTCTGTAAAAATGGCAATTTTGGTCACTGTGAGGGTTGAAAAAGTGGTTATTCAACAGAGGCACGATCCAATTGACATTTTGAATCATTTTTGGTACAGTCCGAAAAATCAATTTTCGGATGAAAAACGATGACTCCGGACCTGTCGAACGATCCCAAAATGGTCAATATGGATGAAATTTCAACATTTAATCTTTTGACTCTAAATGACTGTTGGATGTGAATTATGACTTTGTCAACTAGAATAAGTGTGTTTAAAGTCATTTCTGTGCCTGGAACGGGTAAAAATGGAAGCTTTTGAGTAAGCAAAACTCTGTAAAAATGGCAATTTTGGTCACTGTGAGGGTTTCAAAAGTGGTTATTCAACATGAGGCACGATCCAATTGACATTTTGAATCATTTTTGGTACAGTCCAAAAAATCAATTTTCGGATGAAAAACGATGACTCCGGACCTGTCGAACGATCCCAAAATGGTCAATATGGATGAAATTTCAACATTTAATCTTTTGACTCTAAATGACTGTTGGATGTGAATTATGACTTTGTCAACTAGAATAAGTGTGTTTAAAGTCATTTCTGTGCCTGGAACGGGTCAAAATGAAAGCTTTTGAGTAAGCAAAACTCTGTAAAAATGGCAATTTTGGTCACTGTGAGGGTTTAAAAGTGGTTATTCAACATGAGGCACGATCCAATTGACATTTTGAATCATTTTTGGTACAGTCCGAAAAATCAATTTTCGGATGAAAAACGATGACTCCGGACCTGTCGAACGATCCCAAAATGGTCAATATGGATGAAATGTCAACATTTAATCTTTTGACTCTAAATGACTGTTGGATGTGAATTATGACTTTGTCAACTAAAATAAGTGTGTTTAAAGTCATTTCTGTGCCTGAAACGGGTCAAAATTGAAGCTTTTGAGTAAGCAAAACTCTGTAAAAATGGCAATTTTGGTCACTGTGAGGGTTTAAAAAGTGGTTATTCAACATGAGGCACGATCCAATTGACATTTTGAATCATTTTTGGTACAGTCCGAAAAATCAATTTTCGGATGAAAAACGATGACTCCGGACCTGTCGAACGATCCCAAAATGGTCAATATGGATGAAATTTCAACATTTAATCTTTTGACTCTAAATGACTGTTGGATGTGAATTATGACTTTGTCAACTAAAATAAGTGTGTTTAAAGTCATTTCTGTGCCTGGAACGGGTCAAAATGGAAGCTTTTGAGTAAGCAAAACTCTGTAAAAATGGCAATTTTGATCACTGTGAGGGTTTAAAAAGTGGTTATTCAACATGAGGCACGATCCAATTGACATTTTGAATCATTTTTGGTACAGTCCAAAAAAATCAATTTTCGGATGAAAAACGATGACTCCGGACCTGTCGAACGAACCCAAAATGGTCAATATGGATGAAATTTCAACATTTAATCTTTTGACTCTAAATGAATGTTGGATGTGAATTATGACTTTGTCAACTAGAATAAGTGTGTTTAAAGTCATTTCCGTGCCTGAAACGGGTCAAAATTGAAGCTTTTAAGTAAGCGAAACTCTGTAAAAATGGCAATTTTGGTCATGGTGAGGGTTGAAAAAGTGGTTATTCAACATGAGGCACGATCCAATTGACATTTTGAATCATTTTTGGTACAGTCCGAAAAATCAATTTTCGGATGAAAAACGATGACTCCGGACCTGTCGAACGATCCCAAAATGGTCAATATGGATGAAATTTCAACATTTAATCTTTTGACTCTAAATGACTGTTGAATGTGAATTATGACTTTGTCAACTAGAATAAGTGTGTTTAAAGTCATTTCTGTGCCTGGAACGGGTAAAGATGGAAGCTTTTGAGTAAGCAAAACTCTGTAAAAATGGCAATTTTGGTCACTGTGAGGGTTTCAAAAGTGGTTATTCAACATGAGGCACGATCCAATTGACATTTTGAATCATTTTTGGTACAGTCCAAAAAATCAATTTTCGGATGAAAAACGATGACTCCGGACCTGTCGAACGATCCCAAAATGGTCAATATGGATGAAATTTCAACATTTAATCTTTTGACTCTAAATGACTGTTGGATGTGAATTATGACTTTGTCAACTAGAATAAGTGTGTTTAAAGTCATTTCTGTGCCTGGAACGGGTCAAAATGAAAGCTTTTGAGTAAGCAAAACTCTGTAAAAATGGCAATTTTGGTCACTGTGAGGGTTTAAAAGTGGTTATTCAACATGAGGCACGATCCAATTGACATTTTGAATCATTTTTGGTACAGTCCGAAAAATCAATTTTCGGATGAAAAACGATGACTCCGGACCTGTCGAACGATCCCAAAATGGTCAATATGGATGAAATGTCAACATTTAATCTTTTGACTCTAAATGACTGTTGGATGTGAATTATGACTTTGTCAACTAAAATAAGTGTGTTTAAAGTCATTTCTGTGCCTGAAACGGGTCAAAATTGAAGCTTTTGAGTAAGCAAAACTCTGTAAAAATGGCAATTTTGGTCACTGTGAGGGTTTAAAAAGTGGTTATTCAACATGAGGCACGATCCAATTGACATTTTGAATCATTTTTGGTACAGTCCGAAAAATCAATTTTCGGATGAAAAACGATGACTCCGGACCTGTCGAACGATCCCAAAATGGTCAATATGGATGAAATTTCAACATTTAATCTTTTGACTCTAAATGACTGTTGGATGTGAATTATGACTTTGTCAACTAGAATAAGTGTGTTTAAAGTCATTTCCGTGCCTGAAACAGGTCAAAATTGAAGCTTTTAAGTAAGCAAAACTCTGTAAAAATGGCAATTTTGGTCACTGTGAGGGTTGAAAAAGTGGTTATTCAACATGAGGCACGATCCAATTGACATTTTGAATCATTTTTGGTACAGTCCGAAAAATCAATTTTCGGATGAAAAACGATGACTCCGGACCTGTCGAACGATCCCAAAATGGTCAATATGGATGAAATTTCAACATTTAATCTTTTGACTCTAAATGACTGTTGGATGTGAATTATGACTTTGTCAACTAGAATAAGTGTGTTTAAAGTCATTTCTGTGCCTGGAACGGGTCAAATCGGAAGCTTTTGAGTAAGCAAAACTGTGTAAAAATGGCAATTTTGGTCACTGTGAGGGTTTAAAAAGTGGGTATTCAACATGAGGCACGATCCAATTGACATTTTGAATCATTTTTGGTACAGTACAAAAAATCAATTTTCGGATGAAAAACGATGACTCCGGACCTGTCAAACGATCCCAAAATGGTCAATATGGATGAAATTTCAACATTTAATCTTTTGACTCTAAATGACTGTTGGATGTGAATTATGACTTTGTCAACTAGAATAAGTGTGTTTAAAGTCATTTCCGTGCCTGAAACGGGTCAAAATTGAAGCTTTTAAGTAAGCAAAATTCTGTAAAAATGGCAATTTTGGTCACTGTGAGGGTTGAAAAAGTGGTTATTCAACATGAGGCACGATCCAATTGACATTTTGAATCATTTTTGGTACAGTCCGAAAAATCAATTTTCGGATGAAAAACGATGACTCCGGACCTGTCGAACGATCCCAAAATGGTCAATATGGATAAAATTTCAACATTTAATCTTTTGACTCTAAATGACTGTTGGATGTGAATTATGACTTTGTCAACTAGAATAAGTGTGTTTAAAGTCATTTCCGTGCCTGAAACGGGTCAAAATTGAAGCTTTTAAGTAAGCAAAACTCTGTAAAAATGGCAATTTTGGTCACTGTGAGGGTTGAAAAAGTGGTTATTCAACATGAGGCACGATCCAATTGACATTTTGAATCATTTTTGGTACAGTCCGAAAAATCAATTTTCGGATGAAAAACGATGACTCCGGACCTGTCGAACGATCCCAAAATGGTCAATATGGATGAAATTTCAACATTTAATCTTTTGACTCTAAATGACTGTTGGATGTGAATTATGACTTTGTCAACTAGAATAAGTGTGTTTAAAGTCATTTCTGTGCCTGGAACGGGTAAAAATGGAAGCTTTTGAGTAAGCAAAACTCTGTAAAAATGGCAATTTTGGTCACTGTGAGGGTTTCAAAAGTGGTTATTCAACATGAGGCACGATCCAATTGACATTTTGAATCATTTTTGGTACAGTCCAAAAAATCCATTTTCGGATGAAAAACGATGACTCCGGACCTGTCGAACGATCCCAAAATGGTCAATATGGATGAAATTTCAACATTTAATCTTTTGACTCTAAATGACTGTTGGATGTGAATTATGACTTTGTCAACTAGAATAAGTGTGTTTAAAGTCATTTCTGTGCCTGGAACGGGTCAAAATGAAAGCTTTTGAGTAAGCAAAACTCTGTAAAAATGGCAATTTTGGTCACTGTGAGGGTTTAAAAGTGGTTATTCAACATGAGGCACGATCCAATTGACATTTTGAATCATTTTTGGTACAGTCCGAAAAATCAATTTTCGGATGAAAAACGATGACTCCGGACCTGTCGAACGATCCCAAAATGGTCAATATGGATGAAATGTCAACATTTAATCTTTTGACTCTAAATGACTGTTGGATGTGAATTATGACTTTGTCAACTAAAATAAGTGTGTTTAAAGTCATTTCTGTGCCTGAAACGGGTCAAAATTGAAGCTTTTGAGTAAGCAAAACTCTGTAAAAATGGCAATTTTGGTCACTGTGAGGGTTTAAAAAGTGGTTATTCAACATGAGGCACGATCCAATTGACATTTTGAATCATTTTTTGGTACAGTCCGAAAAATCAATTTTCGGATGAAAAACGATGACTCCGGACCTGTCGAACGATCCCAAAATGGTCAATATGGATGAAATTTCAACATTTAATCTTTTGACTCTAAATGACTGTTGGATGTGAATTATGACTTTGTCAACTAGAATAAGTGTGTTTAAAGTAATTTCTGTGCCTGAAACGGGTCAAAATTGAAGCTTTTGAGTAAGCAAAACTCTGTAAAAATGGCAATTTTGGTCACTGTGAGGGTTTAAAAAGTGGTTATTCAACATGAGGCACGATCCAATTGACATTTTGAATCATTTTTGGTACAGTCCAAAAAATCAATTTTCGGATGAAAAACGATGACTCCGGACCTGTCGAACGATACCAAAATGGTCAATATGGATGAAATTTCAACATTTAATCTTTTGACTCTAAATGACTGTTGGATGTGAATTATGACTTTGTCAACTAAAATAAGTGTGTTGAAAGGCATTTCTGTGCCTGAAACGGGTCAAAATTGAAGCTTTTGAGTAAGCAAAACTCTGTAAAAATGGTAATTTTGGTCACTGTGAGGGTTTAAAAAGTGGTTATTCAACATGAGGCACGATCCAATTGACATTTTGAATCATTTTTGGTACAGTCCGAAAAATCAATTTTCGGATGAAAAACGATGACTCCGGACCTGTCGAACGATCCCAAAATGGTCAATATGGATGAAATTTCAACATTTAATCTTTTGACTCTAAATGACTGTTGGATGTGAATTATGACTTTGTCAACTAGAATAAGTGTGTTTAAAGTCATTTCTGTGCCTGAAACGCGTCAAAATTGAAGCTTTTGAGTAAGCAAAACTCTGTAAAAATGGCAATTTTGGTCACTGTGAGGGTTTAAAAAGTGGTTATTCAACATGAGGCACGATCCAATTGACATTTTGAATCATTTTTGGTACAGTCCAAAAAATCAATTTTCGGATGAAAAACGATGACTCCGGACCTGTCGAACGATCCCAAAATGGTCAATATGGATGAAATTTCAACATTTAATCTTTTGACTCTAAATGACTGTTGGATGTGAATTATGACTTTGTCAACTAAAATAAGTGTGTTTAAAGTCATTTCTGTGCCTGAAACGGGTCAAAATTGAAGCTTTTGAGTAAGCAAAACTCTGTAAAAATGGCAATTTTGGTCACTGTGAGGGTTTAAAAAGTGGTTATTCAACATGAGGCACGATCCAATTGACATTTTGAATCATTTTTGGTACAGTCCAAAAAATCAATTTTCGGATGAAAAACGATGACTCCGGACCTGTCGAACGATCCCAAAATGGTCAATATGGATGAAATTTCAACATTTAATCTTTTGACTCTAAATGACTGTTGGATGTGAATTATGACTTTGTCAACTAAAATAAGTGTGTTTAAAGTCATTTCTGTGCCTGGAACGGGTCAAAATGGAAGCTTTTGAGTAAGCAAAACTCTGTAAAAATGGCAATTTTGATCACTGTGAGGGTTTAAAAAGTGGTTATTCAACATGAGGCACGATCCAATTGACATTTTGAATCATTTTTGGTACAGTCCAAAAAAATCAATTTTCGGATGAAAAACGATGACTCCGGACCTGTCGAACGAACCCAAAATGGTCAATATGGATGAAATTTCAACATTTAATCTTTTGACTCTAAATGAATGTTGGATGTGAATTATGACTTTGTCAACTAGAATAAGTGTGTTTAAAGTCATTTCCGTGCCTGAAACGGGTCAAAATTGAAGCTTTTAAGTAAGCAAAACTCTGTAAAAATGGCAATTTTGGTCACGGTGAGGGTTGAAAAAGTGGTTATTCAACATGAGGCACGATCCAATTGACATTTTGAATCATTTTTGGTACAGTCCGAAAAATCAATTTTCGGATGAAAAACGATGACTCCGGACCTGTCGAACGATCCCAAAATGGTCAATATGGATGAAATTTCAACATTTAATCTTTTGACTCTAAATGACTGTTGAATGTGAATTATGACTTTGTCAACTAGAATAAGTGTGTTTAAAGTCATTTCTGTGCCTGGAACGGGTAAAGATGGAAGCTTTTGAGTAAGCAAAACTCTGTAAAAATGGCAATTTTGGTCACTGTGAGGGTTTCAAAAGTGGTTATTCAACATGAGGCACGATCCAATTGACATTTTGAATCATTTTTGGTACAGTCCAAAAAATCAATTTTCGGATGAAAAACGATGACTCCGGACCTGTCGAACGATCCCAAAATGGTCAATATGGATGAAATTTCAACATTTAATCTTTTGACTCTAAATGACTGTTGGATGTGAATTATGACTTTGTCAACTAGAATAAGTGTGTTTAAAGTCATTTCTGTGCCTGGAACGGGTCAAAATGAAAGCTTTTGAGTAAGCAAAACTCTGTAAAAATGGCAATTTTGGTCACTGTGAGGGTTTAAAAGTGGTTATTTAACATGAGGCACGATCCAATTGACATTTTGAATCATTTTTGGTACAGTCCGAAAAATCAATTTTCGGATGAAAAACGATGACTCCGGACCTGTCGAACGATCCCAAAATGGTCAATATGGATGAAATGTCAACATTTAATCTTTTGACTCTAAATGACTGTTGGATGTGAATTATGACTTTGTCAACTAAAATAAGTGTGTTTAAAGTCATTTCTGTGCCTGAAACGGGTCAAAATTGAAGCTTTTGAGTAAGCAAAACTCTGTAAAAATGGCAATTTTGGTCACTGTGAGGGTTTAAAAAGTGGTTATTCAACATGAGGCACGATCCAATTGACATTTTGAATCATTTTTGGTACAGTCCGAAAAATCAATTTTCGGATGAAAAACGATGACTCCGGACCTGTCGAACGATCCCAAAATGGTCAATATGGATGAAATTTCAACATTTAATCTTTTGACTCTAAATGACTGTTGGATGTGAATTATGACTTTGTCAACTAGAATAAGTGTGTTTAAAGTAATTTCTGTGCCTGAAACGGGTCAAAATTGAAGCTTTTGAGTAAGCAAAACTCTGTAAAAATGGCAATTTTGGTCACTGTGAGGGTTTAAAAAGTGGTTATTCAACATGAGACACGATCCAATTGACATTTTGAATCATTTTTGGTACAGTCCAAAAAATCAATTTTCGGATGAAAAACGATGACTCCGGACCTGTCGAACGATCCCAAAATGGTCAATATGGATGAAATTTCAACATTTAATCTTTTGACTCTAAATGACTGTTGGATGTGAATTATGACTTTGTCAACTAAAATAAGTGTGTTTAAAGGCATTTCTGTGCCTGAAACGGGTCAAAATTGAAGCTTTTGAGTAAGCAAAACTCTGTAAAAATGGCAATTTTGGTCACTGTGAGGGTTTAAAAAGTGGTTATTCAACATGAGGCACGATCCAATTGACATTTTGAATCATTTTTGGTACAGTCCGAAAAATCAATTTTCGGATGAAAAACGATGACTCCGGACCTGTCGAACGATCCCAAAATGGTCAATATGGATGAAATTTCAACATTTAATCTTTTGACTCTAAATGACTGTTGGATGTGAATTATGACTTTGTCAACTAGAATAAGTGTGTTTAAAGTCATTTCTGTGCCTGAAACGGGTCAAAATTGAAGCTTTTGAGTAAGCAAAACTCTGTAAAAATGGCAATTTTGGTCACTGTGAGGGTTTAAAAAGTGGTTATTCAACATGAGGCACGATCCAATTGACATTTTGAATCATTTTTGGTACAGTCCAAAAAATCAATTTTCGGATGAAAAACGATGACTCCGGACCTGTCGAACGATCCCAAAATGGTCAATATGGATGAAATTTCAACATTTAATCTTTTGACTCTAAATGACTGTTGGATGTGAATTATGACTTTGTCAACTAAAATAAGTGTGTTTAAAGTCATTTCTGTGCCTGAAACGGGTCAAAATTGAAGCTTTTGAGTAAGCAAAACTCTGTAAAAATGGCAATTTTGGTCACTGTGAGGGTTTAAAAAGTGGTTATTCAACATGAGGCACGATCCAATTGACATTTTGAATCATTTTTGGTACAGTCCAAAAAATCAATTTTCGGATGAAAAACGATGACTCCGGACCTGTCGAACGATCCCAAAATGGTCAATATGGATGAAATTTCAACATTTAATCTTTTGACTCTAAATGACTGTTGGATGTGAATTATGACTTTGTCAACTAAAATAAGTGTGTTTAAAGTCATTTCTGTGCCTGGAACGGGTCAAAATGGCAGCTTTTGAGTAAGCAAAACTCTGTAAAAATGGCAATTTTGGTCACTGTGAGGGTTTAAAAAGTGGTTATTCAACATGAGGCACGATCCAATTGACATTTTGAATCATTTTTGGTACAGTCCAAAAAATCAATTTTCGGATGAAAAACGATGACTCCGGACCTGTCGAACGAACCCAAAATGGTCAATATGGATGAAATTTCAACATTTAATCTTTTGACTCTAAATGAATGTTGGATGTGAATTATGACTTTGTCAACTAGAATAAGTGTGTTTAAAGTCATTTCCGTGCCTGAAACGGGTCAAAATTGAAGCTTTTAAGTAAGCAAAACTCTGTAAAAATGGCAATTTTGGTCACGGTGAGGGTTGAAAAAGTGGTTATTCAACATGAGGCACGATCCAATTGACATTTTGAATCATTTTTGGTACAGTCCGAAAAATCAATTTTCGGATGAAAAACGATGACTCCGGACCTGTCGAACGATCCCAAAATGGTCAATATGGATGAAATTTCAACATTTAATCTTTTGACTCTAAATGACTGTTGAATGTGAATTATGACTTTGTCAACTAGAATAAGTGTGTTTAAAGTCATTTCTGTGCCTGGAACGGGTAAAGATGGAAGCTTTTGAGTAAGCAAAACTCTGTAAAAATGGCAATTTTGGTCACTGTGAGGGTTTAAAAAGTGGTTATTCAACATGAGGCACGATCCAATTGACATTTTGAATCATTTTTGGTACAGTCCAAAAAATCAATTTTCGGATGAAAAACGATGACTCCTGACCTGTCGAACGATCCCAAAATGGTCAATATGGATGAAATTTCAACATTTAATCTTTTGACTCTAAATGACTGTTAGATGTGAATTATGACTTTGTCATCTAGAATAAGTGTGTTTAAAGTCATTTCTGTGCCTGGAACGGGTCAAAATGGAAGCTTTTGAGTAAGCAAAACTCTGTAAAAATGGCAATTTTGGTCACTGTGAGGGTTTAAAAAGTGGTTATTCAACACGAGGCACGATCCAATTGACATTTTGAATCATTTTTGGTACAGTCCGAAAAATCAATTTTCGGATGAAAAACGATGACTCCGGACCTGTCGAACGATCCCAAAATGGTCAATATGGATGAAATTTCAACATTTAATCTTTTGACTCTAAATGACTGTTGGATGTGAATTATGACTTTGTCAACTAGAATAAGTGTGTTTAAAGTAATTTCTGTGCCTGAAACGGGTCAAAATTGAAGCTTTTGAGTAAGCAAAACTCTGTAAAAATGGCAATTTTGGTCACTGTGAGGGTTTAAAAAGTGGTTATTCAACATGAGGCACGATCCAATTGACATTTTGAATCATTTTTGGTACAGTCCAAAAAATCAATTTTCGGATGAAAAACGATGACTCCGGACCTGTCGAACGATCCCAAAATGGTCAATATGGATGAAATTTCAACATTTAATCTTTTGACTCTAAATGACTGTTGGATGTGAATTATGACTTTGTCAACTAAAATAAGTGTGTTTAAAGGCATTTCTGTGCCTGAAACGGGTCAAAATTGAAGCTTTTGAGTAAGCAAAACTCTGTAAAAATGGCAATTTTGGTCACTGTGAGGGTTTAAAAAGTGGTTATTCAACATGAGGCACGATCCAATTGACATTTTGAATCATTTTTGGTACAGTCCGAAAAATCAATTTTCGGATGAAAAACGATGACTCCGGACCTGTCGAACGATCCCAAAATGGTCAATATGGATGAAATTTCAACATTTAATCTTTTGACTCTAAATGACTGTTGGATGTGAATTATGACTTTGTCAACTAGAATAAGTGTGTTTAAAGTCATTTCTGTGCCTGAAACGGGTCAAAATTGAAGCTTTTGAGTAAGCAAAACTCTGTAAAAATGGCAATTTTGGTCACTGTGAGGGTTTAAAAAGTGGTTATTCAACATGAGGCACGATCCAATTGACATTTTGAATCATTTTTGGTACAGTCCAAAAAAATCAATTTTCGGATGAAAAACGATGACTCCGGACCTGTCGAACGATCCCAAAATGGTCAATATGGATGAAATTTCAACATTTAATCTTTTGACTCTAAATGACTGTTGGATGTGAATTATGACTTTGTCAACTAAAATAAGTGTGTTTAAAGTCATTTCTGTGCCTGAAACGGGTCAAAATTGAAGCTTTTGAGTAAGCAAAACTCTGTAAAAATGGCAATTTTGGTCACTGTGAGGGTTTAAAAAGTGGTTATTCAACATGAGGCACGATCCAATTGACATTTTGAATCATTTTTGGTACAGTCCAAAAAATCAATTTTCGGATGAAAAACGATGACTCCGGACCTGTCGAACGATCCCAAAATGGTCAATATGGATGAAATTTCAACATTTAATCTTTTGACTCTAAATGACTGTTGGATGTGAATTATGACTTTGTCAACTAAAATAAGTGTGTTTAAAGTCATTTCTGTGCCTGGAACGGGTCAAAATGGAAGCTTTTGAGTAAGCAAAACTCTGTAAAAATGGCAATTTTGGTCACTGTGAGGGTTTAAAAAGTGGTTATTCAACATGAGGCACGATCCAATTGACATTTTGAATCATTTTTGGTACAGTCCAAAAAATCAATTTTCGGATGAAAAACGATGACTCCGGACCTGTCGAACGAACCCAAAATGGTCAATATGGATGAAATTTCAACATTTAATCTTTTGACTCTAAATGAATGTTGGATGTGAATTATGACTTTGTCAACTAGAATAAGTGTGTTTAAAGTCATTTCCGTGCCTGAAACGGGTCAAAATTGAAGCTTTTAAGTAAGCAAAACTCTGTAAAAATGGCAATTTTGGTCACGGTGAGGGTTGAAAAAGTGGTTATTCAACATGAGGCACGATCCAATTGACATTTTGAATCATTTTTGGTACAGTCCGAAAAATCAATTTTCGGATGAAAAACGATGACTCCGGACCTGTCGAACGATCCCAAAATGGTCAATATGGATGAAATTTCAACATTTAATCTTTTGACTCTAAATGACTGTTGAATGTGAATTATGACTTTGTCAACTAGAATAAGTGTGTTTAAAGTCATTTCTGTGCCTGGAACGGGTAAAGATGGAAGCTTTTGAGTAAGCAAAACTCTGTAAAAATGGCAATTTTGGTCACTGTGAGGGTTTAAAAAGTGGTTATTCAACATGAGGCACGATCCAATTGACATTTTGAATCATTTTTGGTACAGTCCAAAAAATCAATTTTCGGATGAAAAACGATGACTCCTGACCTGTCGAACGATCCCAAAATGGTCAATATGGATGAAATTTCAACATTTAATCTTTTGACTCTAAATGACTGTTAGATGTGAATTATGACTTTGTCATCTAGAATAAGTGTGTTTAAAGTCATTTCTGTGCCTGGAACGGGTCAAAATGGAAGCTTTTGAGTAAGCAAAACTCTGTAAAAATGGCAATTTTGGTCACTGTGAGGGTTTAAAAAGTGGTTATTCAACATGAGGCACGATCCAATTGACATTTTGAATCATTTTTGGTACAGTTCAAAAAATCAATTTTCGGATGAAAAACGATGACTCCGGACCTGTCGAACGATCCCAAAATGGTCAATATGGATGAAATTTCAACATTTAATCTTTTGACTCTAAATGACTGTTGGATGTGAATTATGACTTTGTCAACTAAAATAAGTGTGTTTAAAGTCATTTCTGTGCCTGAAACGGGTCAAAATTGAAGCTTTTGAGTAAGCAAAACTCTGTAAAAATGGCAATTTTGGTCACTGTGAGGGTTTAAAAAGTGGTTATTCAACATGAGGCACGATCCAATTGACATTTTGAATCATTTTTGGTACAGTCCAAAAAATCAATTTTCGGATGAAAAACGATGACTCCGGACCTGTCGAACGATCCCAAAATGGTCAATATGGATGAAATTTCAACATTTAATCTTTTGACTCTAAATGACTGTTGGATGTGAATTATGACTTTGTCAACTAAAATAAGTGTGTTTAAAGTCATTTCTGTGCCTGGAACGGGTCAAAATGGAAGCTTTTGAGTAAGCAAAACTCTGTAAAAATGGCAATTTTGATCACTGTGAGGGTTTAAAAAGTGGTTATTCAACATGAGGCACGATCCAATTGACATTTTGAATCATTTTTGGTACAGTCCAAAAAAATCTATTTTCGGATGAAAAACGATGACTCCGGACCTGTCGAACGAACCCAAAATGGTCAATATGGATGAAATTTCAACATTTAATCTTTTGACTCTAAATGAATGTTGGATGTGAATTATGACTTTGTCAACTAGAATAAGTGTGTTTAAAGTCATTTCCGTGCCTGAAACGGGTCAAAATTGAAGCTTTTAAGTAAGCAAAACTCTGTAAAAATGGCAATTTTGGTCACGGTGAGGGTTGAAAAAGTGGTTATTCAACATGAGGCACGATCCAATTGACATTTTGAATCATTTTTGGTACAGTCCGAAAAATCAATTTTCGGATGAAAAACGATGACTCCGGACCTGTCGAACGATCCCAAAATGGTCAATATGGATGAAATTTCAACATTTAATCTTTTGACTCTAAATGACTGTTGAATGTGAATTATGACTTTGTCAACTAGAATAAGTGTGTTTAAAGTCATTTCTGTGCCTGGAACGGGTAAAGATGGAAGCTTTTGAGTAAGCAAAACTCTGTAAAAATGGCAATTTTGGTCACTGTGAGGGTTTCAAAAGTGGTTATTCAACATGAGGCACGATCCAATTGACATTTTGAATCATTTTTGGTACAGTCCAAAAAATCAATTTTCGGATGAAAAACGATGACTCCGGACCTGTCGAACGATCCCAAAATGGTCAATATGGATGAAATTTCAACATTTAATCTTTTGACTCTAAATGACTGTTGGATGTGAATTATGACTTTGTCAACTAGAATAAGTGTGTTTAAAGTCATTTCTGTGCCTGGAACGGGTCAAAATGAAAGCTTTTGAGTAAGCAAAACTCTGTAAAAATGGCAATTTTGGTCACTGTGAGGGTTTAAAAGTGGTTATTCAACATGAGGCACGATCCAATTGACATTTTGAATCATTTTTGGTACAGTCCGAAAAATCAATTTTCGGATGAAAAACGATGACTCCGGACCTGTCGAACGATCCCAAAATGGTCAATATGGATGAAATGTCAACATTTAATCTTTTGACTCTAAATGACTGTTGGATGTGAATTATGACTTTGTCAACTAAAATAAGTGTGTTTAAAGTCATTTCTGTGCCTGAAACGGGTCAAAATTGAAGCTTTTGAGTAAGCAAAACTCTGTAAAAATGGCAATTTTGGTCACTGTGAGGGTTTAAAAAGTGGTTATTCAACATGAGGCACGATCCAATTGACATTTTGAATCATTTTTGGTACAGTCCGAAAAATCAATTTTCGGATGAAAAACGATGACTCCGGACCTGTCGAACGATCCCAAAATGGTCAATATGGATGAAATTTCAACATTTAATCTTTTGACTCTAAATGACTGTTGGATGTGAATTATGACTTTGTCAACTAGAATAAGTGTGTTTAAAGTAATTTCTGTGCCTGAAACGGGTCAAAATTGAAGCTTTTGAGTAAGCAAAACTCTGTAAAAATGGCAATTTTGGTCACTGTGAGGGGTTAAAAAGTGGTTATTCAACATGAGACACGATCCAATTGACATTTTGAATCATTTTTGGTACAGTCCAAAAAATCAATTTTCGGATGAAAAACGATGACTCCGGACCTGTCGAACGATCCCAAAATGGTCAATATGGATGAAATTTCAACATTTAATCTTTTGACTCTAAATGACTGTTGGATGTGAATTATGACTTTGTCAACTAAAATAAGTGTGTTTAAAGGCATTTCTGTGCCTGAAACGGGTCAAAATTGAAGCTTTTGAGTAAGCAAAACTCTGTAAAAATGGCAATTTTGGTCACTGTGAGGGTTTAAAAAGTGGTTATTCAACATGAGGCACGATCCAATTGACATTTTGAATCATTTTTGGTACAGTCCGAAAAATCAATTTTCGGATGAAAAACGATGACTCCGGACCTGTCGAACGATCCCAAAATGGTCAATATGGATGAAATTTCAACATTTAATCTTTTGACTCTAAATGACTGTTGGATGTGAATTATGACTTTGTCAACTAGAATAAGTGTGTTTAAAGTCATTTCTGTGCCTGAAACGGGTCAAAATTGAAGCTTTTGAGTAAGCAAAACTCTGTAAAAATGGCAATTTTGGTCACTGTGAGGGTTTAAAAAGTGGTTATTCAACATGAGGCACGATCCAATTGACATTTTGAATCATTTTTGGTACAGTCCAAAAAATCAATTTTCGGATGAAAAACGATGACTCCGGACCTGTCGAACGATCCCAAAATGGTCAATATGGATGAAATTTCAACATTTAATCTTTTGACTCTAAATGACTGTTGGATGTGAATTATGACTTTGTCAACTAAAATAAGTGTGTTTAAAGTCATTTCTGTGCCTGAAACGGGTCAAAATTGAAGCTTTTGAGTAAGCAAAACTCTGTAAAAATGGCAATTTTGGTCACTGTGAGGGTTTAAAAAGTGGTTATTCAACATGAGGCACGATCCAATTGACATTTTGAATCATTTTTGGTACAGTCCAAAAAATCAATTTTCGGATGAAAAACGATGACTCCGGACCTGTCGAACGATCCCAAAATGGTCAATATGGATGAAATTTCAACATTTAATCTTTTGACTCTAAATGACTGTTGGATGTGAATTATGACTTTGTCAACTAAAATAAGTGTGTTTAAAGTCATTTCTGTGCCTGGAACGGGTCAAAATGGAAGCTTTTGAGTAAGCAAAACTCTGTAAAAATGGCAATTTTGGTCACTGTGAGGGTTTAAAAAGTGGTTATTCAACATGAGGCACGATCCAATTGACATTTTGAATCATTTTTGGTACAGTCCAAAAAATCAATTTTCGGATGAAAAACGATGACTCCGGACCTGTCGAACGAACCCAAAATGGTCAATATGGATGAAATTTCAACATTTAATCTTTTGACTCTAAATGAATGTTGGATGTGAATTATGACTTTGTCAACTAGAATAAGTGTGTTTAAAGTCATTTCCGTGCCTGAAACGGGTCAAAATTGAAGCTTTTAAGTAAGCAAAACTCTGTAAAAATGGCAATTTTGGTCACGGTGAGGGTTGAAAAAGTGGTTATTCAACATGAGGCACGATCCAATTGACATTTTGAATCATTTTTGGTACAGTCCGAAAAATCAATTTTCGGATGAAAAACGATGACTCCGGACCTGTCGAACGATCCCAAAATGGTCAATATGGATGAAATTTCAACATTTAATCTTTTGACTCTAAATGACTGTTGAATGTGAATTATGACTTTGTCAACTAGAATAAGTGTGTTTAAAGTCATTTCTGTGCCTGGAACGGGTAAAGATGGAAGCTTTTGAGTAAGCAAAACTCTGTAAAAATGGGAATTTTGGTCACTGTGAGGGTTTAAAAAGTGGTTATTCAACATGAGGCACGATCCAATTGACATTTTGAATCATTTTTGGTACAGTCCAAAAAATCAATTTTCGGATGAAAAACGATGACTCCTGACCTGTCGAACGATCCCAAAATGGTCAATATGGATGAAATTTCAACATTTAATCTTTTGACTCTAAATGACTGTTAGATGTGAATTATGACTTTGTCATCTAGAATAAGTGTGTTTAAAGTCATTTCTGTGCCTGGAACGGGTCAAAATTGAAGCTTTTGAGTAAGCAAAACTCTGTAAAAATGGCAATTTTGGTCACTGTGAGGGTTTAAAAAGTGGTTATTCAACATGAGGCACGATCCAATTGACATTTTGAATCATTTTTGGTACAGTCCGAAAAATCAATTTTCGGATGAAAAACGATGACTCCGGACCTGTCGAACGATCCCAAAATGGTCAATATGGATGAAATTTCAACATTTAATCTTTTGACTCTAAATGACTGTTGGATGTGAATTATGACTTTGTCAACTAGAATAAGTGTGTTTAAAGTAATTTCTGTGCCTGAAACGGGTCAAAATTGAAGCTTTTGAGTAAGCAAAACTCTGTAAAAATGGCAATTTTGGTCACTGTGAGGGTTTAAAAAGTGGTTATTCAACATGAGGCACGATCCAATTGACATTTTGAATCATTTTTGGTACAGTCCAAAAAATCAATTTTCGGATGAAAAACGATGACTCCGGACCTGTCGAACGATCCCAAAATGGTCAATATGGATGAAATTTCAACATTTAATCTTTTGACTCTAAATGACTGTTGGATGTGAATTATGACTTTGTCAACTAAAATAAGTGTGTTTAAAGGCATTTCTGTGCCTGAAACGGGTCAAAATTGAAGCTTTTGAGTAAGCAAAACTCTGTAAAAATGGCAATTTTGGTCACTGTGAGGGTTTAAAAAGTGGTTATTCAACATGAGGCACGATCCAATTGACATTTTGAATCATTTTTGGTACAGTCCGAAAAATCAATTTTCGGATGAAAAACGATGACTCCGGACCTGTCGAACGATCCCAAAATGGTCAATATGGATGAAATTTCAACATTTAATCTTTTGACTCTAAATGACTGTTGGATGTGAATTATGACTTTGTCAACTAGAATAAGTGTGTTTAAAGTCATTTCTGTGCCTGAAACGGGTCAAAATTGAAGCTTTTGAGTAAGCAAAACTCTGTAAAAATGGCAATTTTGGTCACTGTGAGGGTTTAAAAAGTGGTTATTCAACATGAGGCACGATCCAATTGACATTTTGAATCATTTTTGGTACAGTCCAAAAAATCAATTTTCGGATGAAAAACGATGACTCCGGACCTGTCGAACGATCCCAAAATGGTCAATATGGATGAAATTTCAACATTTAATCTTTTGACTCTAAATGACTGTTGGATGTGAATTATGACTTTGTCAACTAAAATAAGTGTGTTTAAAGTCATTTCTGTGCCTGGAACGGGTCAAAATGGAAGCTTTTGAGTAAGCAAAACTCTGTAAAAATGGCAATTTTGGTCACTGTGAGGGTTTAAAAAGTGGTTATTCAACATGAGGCACGATCCAATTGACATTTTGAATCATTTTTGGTACAGTCCAAAAAATCAATTTTCGGATGAAAAACGATGACTCCGGACCTGTCGAACGAACCCAAAATGGTCAATATGGATGAAATTTCAACATTTAATCTTTTGACTCTAAATGAATGTTGGATGTGAATTATGACTTTGTCAACTAGAATAAGTGTGTTTAAAGTCATTTCCGTGCCTGAAACGGGTCAAAATTGAAGCTTTTAAGTAAGCAAAACTCTGTAAAAATGGCAATTTTGGTCACGGTGAGGGTTGAAAAAGTGGTTATTCAACATGAGGCACGATCCAATTGACATTTTGAATCATTTTTGGTACAGTCCGAAAAATCAATTTTCGGATGAAAAACGATGACTCCGGACCTGTCGAACGATCCCAAAATGGTCAATATGGATGAAATTTCAACATTTAATCTTTTGACTCTAAATGACTGTTGAATGTGAATTATGACTTTGTCAACTAGAATAAGTGTGTTTAAAGTCATTTCTGTGCCTGGAACGGGTAAAGATGGAAGCTTTTGAGTAAGCAAAACTCTGTAAAAATGGCAATTTTGGTCACTGTGAGGGTTTAAAAAGTGGTTATTCAACATGAGGCACGATCCAATTGACATTTTGAATCATTTTTTGTACAGTCCAAAAAATCAATTTTCGGATGAAAAACGATGACTCCTGACCTGTCGAACGATCCCAAAATGGTCAATATGGATGAAATTTCAACATTTAATCTTTTGACTCTAAATGACTGTTAGATGTGAATTATGACTTTGTCATCTAGAATAAGTGTGTTTAAAGTCATTTCTGTGCCTGGAACGGGTCAAAATGGAAGCTTTTGAGTAAGCAAAACTCTGTAAAAATGGCAATTTTGGTCACTGTGAGGGTTTAAAAAGTGGTTATTCAACATGAGGCACGATCCAATTGACATTTTGAATCATTTTTGGTACAGTCCGAAAAATCAATTTTCGGATGAAAAACGATGACTCCGGACCTGTCGAACGATCCCAAAATGGTCAATATGGATGAAATTTCAACATTTAATCTTTTGACTCTAAATGACTGTTGGATGTGAATTATGACTTTGTCAACTAGAATAAGTGTGTTTAAAGTAATTTCTGTGCCTGAAACGGGTCAAAATTGAAGCTTTTGAGTAAGCAAAACTCTGTAAAAATGGCAATTTTGGTCACTGTGAGGGTTTAAAAAGTGGTTATTCAACATGAGGCACGATCCAATTGACATTTTGAATCATTTTTGGTACAGTCCGAAAAATCAATTTTCGGATGAAAAACGATGACTCCGGACCTGTCGAACGATCCCAAAATGGTCAATATGGATGAAATTTCAACATTTAATCTTTTGACTCTAAATGACTGTTGGATGTGAATTATGACTTTGTCAACTAGAATAAGTGTGTTTAAAGTCATTTCTGTGCCTGAAACGGGTCAAAATTGAAGCTTTTGAGTAAGCAAAACTCTGTAAAAATGGCAATTTTGGTCACTGTGAGGGTTTAAAAAGTGGTTATTCAACATGAGGCACGATCCAATTGACATTTTGAATCATTTTTGGTACAGTCCAAAAAAATCAATTTTCGGATGAAAAACGATGACTCCGGACCTGTCGAACGATCCCAAAATGGTCAATATGGATGAAATTTCAACATTTAATCTTTTGACTCTAAATGACTGTTGGATGTGAATTATGACTTTGTCAACTAAAATAAGTGTGTTTAAAGTCATTTCTGTGCCTGAAACGGGTCAAAATTGAAGCTTTTGAGTAAGCAAAACTCTGTAAAAATGGCAATTTTGGTCACTGTGAGGGTTTAAAAAGTGGTTATTCAACATGAGGCACGATCCAATTGACATTTTGAATCATTTTTGGTACAGTCCAAAAAATCAATTTTCGGATGAAAAACGATGACTCCGGACCTGTCGAGCGATCCCAAAATGGGCAATATGGATGAAATTTCAACATTTAATCTTTTGACTCTAAATGACTGTTGGATGTGAATTATGACTTTGTCAACTAAAATAAGTGTGTTTAAAGTCATTTCTGTGCCTGGAACGGGTCAAAATGGAAGCTTTTGAGTAAGCAAAACTCTGTAAAAATGGCAATTTTGGTCACTGTGAGGGTTTAAAAAGTGGTTATTCAACATGAGGCACGATCCAATTGACATTTTGAATCATTTTTGGTACAGTCCAGAAAAATCTATTTTCGGATGAAAAACGATGACTCCGGACCTGTCGAACGAACCCAAAATGGTCAATATGGATGAAATTTCAACATTTAATCTTTTGACTCTAAATGAATGTTGGATGTGAATTATGACTTTGTCAACTAGAATAAGTGTGTTTAAAGTCATTTCCGTGCCTGAAACGGGTCAAAATTGAAGCTTTTAAGTAAGCAAAACTCTGTAAAAATGGCAATTTTGGTCACGGTGAGGGTTGAAAAAGTGGTTATTCAACATGAGGCACGATCCAATTGACATTTTGAATCATTTTTGGTACAGTCCGAAAAATCAATTTTCGGATGAAAAACGATGACTCCGGACCTGTCGAACGATCCCAAAATGGTCAATATGGATGAAATTTCAACATTTAATCTTTTGACTCTAAATGACTGTTGAATGTGAATTATGACTTTGTCAACTAGAATAAGTGTGTTTAAAGTCATTTCTGTGCCTGGAACGGGTAAAGATGGAAGCTTTTGAGTAAGCAAAACTCTGTAAAAATGGCAATTTTGGTCACTGTGAGGGTTTCAAAAGTGGTTATTCAACATGAGGCACGATCCAATTGACATTTTGAATCATTTTTGGTACAGTCCAAAAAATCAATTTTCGGATGAAAAACGATGACTCCGGACCTGTCGAACGATCCCAAAATGGTCAATATGGATGAAATTTCAACATTTAATCTTTTGACTCTAAATGACTGTTGGATGTGAATTATGACTTTGTCAACTAGAATAAGTGTGTTTAAAGTCATTTCTGTGCCTGGAACGGGTCAAAATGAAAGCTTTTGAGTAAGCAAAACTCTGTAAAAATGGCAATTTTGGTCACTGTGAGGGTTTAAAAGTGGTTATTCAACATGAGGCACGATCCAATTGACATTTTGAATCATTTTTGGTACAGTCCGAAAAATCAATTTTCGGATGAAAAACGATGACTCCGGACCTGTCGAACGATCCCAAAATGGTCAATATGGATGAAATGTCAACATTTAATCTTTTGACTCTAAATGACTGTTGGATGTGAATTATGACTTTGTCAACTAAAATAAGTGTGTTTAAAGTCATTTCTGTGCCTGAAACGGGTCAAAATTGAAGCTTTTGAGTAAGCAAAACTCTGTAAAAATGGCAATTTTGGTCACTGTGAGGGTTTAAAAAGTGGTTATTCAACATGAGGCACGATCCAATTGACATTTTGAATCATTTTTGGTACAGTCCGAAAAATCAATTTTCGGATGAAAAACGATGACTCCGGACCTGTCGAACGATCCCAAAATGGTCAATATGGATGAAATTTCAACATTTAATCTTTTGACTCTAAATGACTGTTGGATGTGAATTATGACTTTGTCAACTAGAATAAGTGTGTTTAAAGTAATTTCTGTGCCTGAAACGGGTCAAAATTGAAGCTTTTGAGTAAGCAAAACTCTGTAAAAATGGCAATTTTGGTCACTGTGAGGGTTTAAAAAGTGGTTATTCAACATGAGACACGATCCAATTGACATTTTGAATCATTTTTGGTACAGTCCAAAAAATCAATTTTCGGATGAAAAACGATGACTCCGGACCTGTCGAACGATCCCAAAATGGTCAATATGGATGAAATTTCAACATTTTCAACATTTAATCTTTTGACTCTAAATGACTGTTGGATGTGAATTATGACCTTTGTCAACTAAAATAAGTGTGTTTAAAGGCATTTCTGTGCCTGAAACGGGTCAAAATTGAAGCTTTTGAGTAAGCAAAACTCTGTAAAAATGGCAATTTTGGTCACTGTAGGGTTTAAAAAGTGGTTAGCACGATCCAATTGACATTTTGAATTTTTTGGTACAGTCCGAAAAATCAATTTTCGGATGAAAAACGATGACTCCGGACCTGTCGAACGATCCCAAAATGGTCAATATGGATGAAAATTTCAACATTTAATCTTTTGACTCTAAATGACTGTTGGATGTGAATTATGACTTTGTCAACTAGAATAAGTGTGTTTAAAGTCATTTCTGTGCCTGAAACGGGTCAAAATTGAAGCTTTTGAGTAAGCAAAACTCTGTAAAAATGGCAATTTTGGTCACTGTGAGGGTTTAAAAAGTGGTTATTCAACATGAGGCACGATCCAATTGACATTTTGAATCATTTTTGGTACAGTCCAAAAAATCAATTTTCGGATGAAAAACGATGACTCCGGACCTGTCGAACGATCCCAAAATGGTCAATATGGATGAAATTTCAACATTTAATCTTTTGACTCTAAATGACTGTTGGATGTGAATTATGACTTTGTCAACTAAAATAAGTGTGTTTAAAGTCATTTCTGTGCCTGAAACGGGTCAAAATTGAAGCTTTTGAGTAAGCAAAAACTCTGTAAAAATGGCAATTTTGGTCACTGTGAGGGTTTAAAAAGTGGTTATTCAACATGAGGCACGATCCAATTGACATTTTGAATCATTTTTGGTACAGTCCAAAAAATCAATTTTCGGATGAAAAACGATGACTCCGGACCTGTCGAACGATCCCAAAATGGTCAATATGGATGAAATTTCAACATTTAATCTTTTGACTCTAAATGACTGTTGGATGTGAATTATGACTTTGTCAACTAAAATAAGTGTGTTTAAAGTCATTTCTGTGCCTGGAACGGGTCAAAATGGAAGCTTTTGAGTAAGCAAAACTCTGTAAAAATGGCAATTTTGGTCACTGTGAGGGTTTAAAAAGTGGTTATTCAACATGAGGCACGATCCAATTGACATTTTGAATCATTTTTGGTACAGTCCAAAAAATCAATTTTCGGATGAAAAACGATGACTCCGGACCTGTCGAACGAACCCAAAATGGTCAATATGGATGAAATTTCAACATTTAATCTTTTGACTCTAAATGAATGTTGGATGTGAATTATGACTTTGTCAACTAGAATAAGTGTGTTTAAAGTCATTTCCGTGCCTGAAACGGGTCAAAATTGAAGCTTTTAAGTAAGCAAAACTCTGTAAAAATGGCAATTTTGGTCACGGTGAGGGTTGAAAAAGTGGTTATTCAACATGAGGCACGATCCAATTGACATTTTGAATCATTTTTGGTACAGTCCGAAAAATCAATTTTCGGATGAAAAACGATGACTCCGGACCTGTCGAACGATCCCAAAATGGTCAATATGGATGAAATTTCAACATTTAATCTTTTGACTCTAAATGACTGTTGAATGTGAATTATGACTTTGTCAACTAGAATAAGTGTGTTTAAAGTCATTTCTGTGCCTGGAACGGGTAAAGATGGAAGCTTTTGAGTAAGCAAAACTCTGTAAAAATGGCAATTTTGGTCACTGTGAGGGTTTAAAAAGTGGTTATTCAACATGAGGCACGATCCAATTGACATTTTGAATCATTTTTGGTACAGTCCAAAAAATCAATTTCGGATGAAAAACGATGACTCCTGACCTGTCGAACGATCCCAAAATGGTCAATATGGATGAAATTTCAACATTTAATCTTTTGACTCTAAATGACTGTTAGATGTGAATTATGACTTTGTCATCTAGAATAAGTGTGTTTAAAGTCATTTCTGTGCCTGGAACGGGTCAAAATTGAAGCTTTTGAGTAAGCAAAACTCTGTAAAAATGGCAATTTTTGGTCACTGTGAGGGTTTAAAAAGTGGTTATTCAACATGAGGCACGATCCAATTGACATTTTGAATCATTTTTGGTACAGTCCGAAAAATCAATTTTCGGATGAAAAACGATGACTCCGGACCTGTCGAACGATCCCAAAATGGTCAATATGGATGAAATTTCAACATTTAATCTTTTGACTCTAAATGACTGTTGGATGTGAATTATGACTTTGTCAACTAGAATAAGTGTGTTTAAAGTAATTTCTGTGCCTGAAACGGGTCAAAATTGAAGCTTTTGAGTAAGCAAAACTCTGTAAAAATGGCAATTTTGGTCACTGTGAGGGTTTAAAAAGTGGTTATTCAACATGAGGCACGATCCAATTGACATTTTGAATCATTTTTGGTACAGTCCAAAAAATCAATTTTCGGATGAAAAACGATGACTCCGGACCTGTCGAACGATCCCAAAATGGTCAATATGGATGAAAATTTCAACATTTAATCTTTTGACTCTAAATGACTGTTGGATGTGAATTATGACTTTGTCAACTAAAATAAGTGTGTTTAAAGGCATTTCTGTGCCTGAAACGGGTCAAAATTGAAGCTTTTGAGTAAGCAAAACTCTGTAAAAATGGCAATTTTGGTCACTGTGAGGGTTTAAAAAGTGGTTATTCAACATGAGGCACGATCCAATTGACATTTTGAATCATTTTTGGTACAGTCCGAAAAATCAATTTTCGGATGAAAAACGATGACTCCGGACCTGTCGAACGATCCCAAAATGGTCAATATGGATGAAATTTCCAACATTTAATCTTTTGACTCTAAATGACTGTTGGATGTGAATTATGACTTTGTCAACTAGAATAAGTGTGTTTAAAGTCATTTCTGTGCCTGAAACGGGTCAAAATTGAAGCTTTTGAGTAAGCAAAACTCTGTAAAAATGGCAATTTTGGTCACTGTGAGGGTTTAAAAAGTGGTTATTCAACATGAGGCACGATCCAATTGACATTTTGAATCATTTTTGGTACAGTCCAAAAAAATCAATTTTCGGATGAAAAACGATGACTCCGGACCTGTCGAACGATCCCAAAATGGTCAATATGGATGAAATTTCAACATTTAATCTTTTGACTCTAAATGACTGTTGGATGTGAATTATGACTTTGTCAACTAAAATAAGTGTGTTTAAAGTCATTTCTGTGCCTGAAACGGGTCAAAATTGAAGCTTTTGAGTAAGCAAAACTCTGTAAAAATGGCAATTTTGGTCACTGTGAGGGTTTAAAAAGTGGTTATTCAACATGAGGCACGATCCAATTGACATTTTGAATCATTTTTGGTACAGTCCAAAAAATCAATTTTCGGATGAAAAACGATGACTCCGGACCTGTCGAACGATCCCAAAATGGTCAATATGGATGAAATTTCAACATTTAATCTTTTGACTCTAAATGACTGTTGGATGTGAATTATGACTTTGTCAACTAAAATAAGTGTGTTTAAAGTCATTTCTGTGCCTGGAACGGGTCAAAATGGAAGCTTTTGAGTAAGCAAAACTCTGTAAAAATGGCAATTTTGGTCACTGTGAGGGTTTAAAAAGTGGTTATTCAACATGAGGCACGATCCAATTGACATTTTGAATCATTTTTGGTACAGTCCAAAAAATCAATTTTCGGATGAAAAACGATGACTCCGGACCTGTCGAACGAACCCAAAATGGTCAATATGGATGAAATTTCAACATTTAATCTTTTGACTCTAAATGAATGTTGGATGTGAATTATGACTTTGTCAACTAGAATAAGTGTGTTTAAAGTCATTTCCGTGCCTGAAACGGGTCAAAATTGAAGCTTTTAAGTAAGCAAAACTCTGTAAAAATGGCAATTTTGGTCACGGTGAGGGTTGAAAAAGTGGTTATTCAACATGAGGCACGATCCAATTGACATTTTGAATCATTTTTGGTACAGTCCGAAAAATCAATTTTCGGATGAAAAACGATGACTCCGGACCTGTCGAACGATCCCAAAATGGTCAATATGGATGAAATTTCAACATTTAATCTTTTGACTCTAAATGACTGTTGAATGTGAATTATGACTTTGTCAACTAGAATAAGTGTGTTTAAAGTCATTTCTGTGCCTGGAACGGGTAAAGATGGAAGCTTTTGAGTAAGCAAAACTCTGTAAAAATGGCAATTTTGGTCACTGTGAGGGTTTAAAAAGTGGTTATTCAACATGAGGCACGATCCAATTGACATTTTGAATCATTTTTTGTACAGTCCAAAAAATCAATTTTCGGATGAAAAACGATGACTCCTGACCTGTCGAACGATCCCAAAATGGTCAATATGGATGAAATTTCAACATTTAATCTTTTGACTCTAAATGACTGTTAGATGTGAATTATGACTTTGTCATCTAGAATAAGTGTGTTTAAAGTCATTTCTGTGCCTGGAACGGGTCAAAATGGAAGCTTTTGAGTAAGCAAAACTCTGTAAAAATGGCAATTTTGGTCACTGTGAGGGTTTAAAAAGTGGTTATTCAACATGAGGCACGATCCAATTGACATTTTGAATCATTTTTGGTACAGTCCGAAAAATCAATTTTCGGATGAAAAACGATGACTCCGGACCTGTCGAACGATCCCAAAATGGTCAATATGGATGAAATTTCAACATTTAATCTTTTGACTCTAAATGACTGTTGGATGTGAATTATGACTTTGTCAACTAGAATAAGTGTGTTTAAAGTCATTTCTGTGCCTGAAACGGGTCAAAATTGAAGCTTTTGAGTAAGCAAAACTCTGTAAAAATGGCAATTTTGGTCACTGTGAGGGTTTAAAAAGTGGTTATTCAACATGAGGCACGATCCAATTGACATTTTTAATCATTTTTGGTACAGTCCAAAAAATCAATTTTCGGATGAAAAACGATGACTCCGGACCTGTCGAACGATCCCAAAATGGTCAATATGGATGAAATTTCAACATTTAATCTTTTGACTCTAAATGACTGTTGGATGTGAATTATGACTTTGTCAACTAAAATAAGTGTGTTTAAAGGCATTTCTGTGCCTGAAACGGGTCAAAATTGAAGCTTTTGAGTAAGCAAAACTCTGTAAAAATGGCAATTTTGGTCACTGTGAGGGTTTAAAAAGTGGTTATTCAACATGAGGCACGATCCAATTGACATTTTGAATCATTTTTGGTACAGTCCGAAAAATCAATTTTCGGATGAAAAACGATGACTCCGGACCTGTCGAACGATCCCAAAATGGTCAATATGGATGAAATTTCAACATTTAATCTTTTGACTCTAAATGACTGTTGGATGTGAATTATGACTTTGTCAACTAGAATAAGTGTGTTTAAAGTCATTTCTGTGCCTGAAACGGGTCAAAATTGAAGCTTTTGAGTAAGCAAAACTCTGTAAAAATGGCAATTTTGGTCACTGTGAGGGTTTAAAAAGTGGTTATTCAACATGAGGCACGATCCAATTGACATTTTGAATCATTTTTGGTACAGTCCAAAAAAATCAATTTTCGGATGAAAAACGATGACTCCGGACCTGTCGAACGATCCCAAAATGGTCAATATGGATGAAATTTCAACATTTAATCTTTTGACTCTAAATGACTGTTGGATGTGAATTATGACTTTGTCAACTAAAATAAGTGTGTTTAAAGTCATTTCTGTGCCTGAAACGGGTCAAAATTGAAGCTTTTGAGTAAGCAAAACTCTGTAAAAATGGCAATTTTGGTCACTGTGAGGGTTTAAAAAGTGGTTATTCAACATGAGGCACGATCCAATTGACATTTTGAATCATTTTTGGTACAGTCCAAAAAATCAATTTTCGGATGAAAAACGATGACTCCGGACCTGTCGAACGATCCCAAAATGGTCAATATGGATGAAATTTCAACATTTAATCTTTTGACTCTAAATGACTGTTGGATGTGAATTATGACTTTGTCAACTAAAATAAGTGTGTTTAAAGTCATTTCTGTGCCTGGAACGGGTCAAAATGGAAGCTTTTGAGTAAGCAAAACTCTGTAAAAATGGCAATTTTGGTCACTGTGAGGGTTTAAAAAGTGGTTATTCAACATGAGGCACGATCCAATTGACATTTTGAATCATTTTTGGTACAGTCCAAAAAATCAATTTTCGGATGAAAAACGATGACTCCGGACCTGTCGAACGAACCCAAAATGGTCAATATGGATGAAATTTCAACATTTAATCTTTTGACTCTAAATGAATGTTGGATGTGAATTATGACTTTGTCAACTAGAATAAGTGTGTTTAAAGTCATTTCCGTGCCTGAAACGGGTCAAAATTGAAGCTTTTAAGTAAGCAAAACTCTGTAAAAATGGCAATTTTGGTCACGGTGAGGGTTGAAAAAGTGGTTATTCAACATGAGGCACGATCCAATTGACATTTTGAATCATTTTTGGTACAGTCCGAAAAATCAATTTTCGGATGAAAAACGATGACTCCGGACCTGTCGAACGATCCCAAAATGGTCAATATGGATGAAATTTCAACATTTAATCTTTTGACTCTAAATGACTGTTGAATGTGAATTATGACTTTGTCAACTAGAATAAGTGTGTTTAAAGTCATTTCTGTGCCTGGAACGGGTAAAGATGGAAGCTTTTGAGTAAGCAAAACTCTGTAAAAATGGCAATTTTGGTCACTGTGAGGGTTTAAAAAGTGGTTATTCAACATGAGGCACGATCCAATTGACATTTTGAATCATTTTTTGTACAGTCCAAAAAATCAATTTTCGGATGAAAAACGATGACTCCTGACCTGTCGAACGATCCCAAAATGGTCAATATGGATGAAATTTCAACATTTAATCTTTTGACTCTAAATGACTGTTAGATGTGAATTATGACTTTGTCATCTAGAATAAGTGTGTTTAAAGTCATTTCTGTGCCTGGAACGGGTCAAAATGGAAGCTTTTGAGTAAGCAAAACTCTGTAAAAATGGCAATTTTGGTCACTGTGAGGGTTTAAAAAGTGGTTATTCAACATGAGGCACGATCCAATTGACATTTTGAATCATTTTTGGTACAGTTCAAAAAATCAATTTTCGGATGAAAAACGATGACTCCGGACCTGTCGAACGATCCCAAAATGGTCAATATGGATGAAATTTCAACATTTAATCTTTTGACTCTAAATGACTGTTGGACGTGAATTATGACTTTGTCAACTAGAATAAGTGTGTTTAAAGTCATTTCTGTGCCTGGAACGGGTCAAATCGGAAGCTTTTGAGTAAGCAAAACTGTGTAAAAATGGCAATTTTGGTCACTGTGAGGGTTTAAAAAGTGGTTATTCAACATGAGGCACGATCCAATTGACATTTTGAATCATTTTTGGTACAGTACAAAAAATCAATTTAGTGTGTTTAAAGTCATTTCCGTGCCTGAAACGGGTCAAAATTGAAGCTTTTAAGTAAGCAAAATTCTGTAAAAATGGCAATTTTGGTCACTGTGAGGGTTGAAAAAGTGGTTATTCAACATGAGGCACGATCCAATTGACATTTTGAATCATTTTTGGTACAGTCCAAAAAATCAATTTTCGGATGAAAAACGATGACTCCGGACCTGTCGAACGATCCCAAAATGGTCAATATGGATGAAATTTCAACATTTAATCTTTTGACTCTAAATGACTGTTGGATGTGAATTATGACTTTGTCAACTAAAATAAGTGTGTTTAAAGTCATTTCTGTGCCTGAAACGGGTCAAAATTGAAGCTTTTGAGTAAGCAAAACTCTGTAAAAATGGCAATTTTGGTCACTGTGAGGGTTTAAAAAGTGGTTATTCAACATGAGGCACGATCCAATTGACATTTTGAATCATTTTTGGTACAGTCCAAAAAATCAATTTTCGGATGAAAAACGATGACTCCGGACCTGTCGAACGATCCCAAAATGGTCAATATGGATGAAATTTCAACATTTAATCTTTTGACTCTAAATGACTGTTGGACGTGAATTATGACTTTGTCAACTAGAATAAGTGTGTTTAAAGTCATTTCTGTGCCTGGAACGGGTCAAATCGGAAGCTTTTGAGTAAGCAAAACTGTGTAAAAATGGCAATTTTGGTCACTGTGAGGGTTTAAAAAGTGGTTATTCAACATGAGGCACGATCCAATTGACATTTTGAATCATTTTTGGTACAGTACAAAAAATCAATTTAGTGTGTTTAAAGTCATTTCCGTGCCTGAAACGGGTCAAAATTGAAGCTTTTAAGTAAGCAAAATTCTGTAAAAATGGCAATTTTGGTCACTGTGAGGGTTGAAAAAGTGGTTATTCAACATGAGGCACGATCCAATTGACATTTTGAATCATTTTTGGTACAGTCCAAAAAATCAATTTTCGGATGAAAAACGATGACTCCGGACCTGTCGAACGATCCCAAAATGGTCAATATGGATGAAATTTCAACATTTAATCTTTTGACTCTAAATGACTGTTGGATGTGAATTATGACTTTGTCAACTAAAATAAGTGTGTTTAAAGTCATTTCTGTGCCTGAAACGGGTCAAAATTGAAGCTTTTGAGTAAGCAAAACTCTGTAAAAATGGCAATTTTGGTCACTGTGAGGGTTTAAAAAGTGGTTATTCAACATGAGGCACGATCCAATTGACATTTTGAATCATTTTTGGTACAGTCCAAAAAATCAATTTTCGGATGAAAAACGATGACTCCGGACCTGTCGAACGATCCCAAAATGGTCAATATGGATGAAATTTCAACATTTAATCTTTTGACTCTAAATGACTGTTGGATGTGAATTATGACTTTGTCAACTAAAATAAGTGTGTTTAAAGTCATTTCTGTGCCTGGAACGGGTCAAAATGGAAGCTTTTGAGTAAGCAAAACTCTGTAAAAATGGCAATTTTGGTCACTGTGAGGGTTTAAAAAGTGGTTATTCAACATGAGGCACGATCCAATTGACATTTTGAATCATTTTTGGTACAGTCCAAAAAATCAATTTTCGGATGAAAAACGATGACTCCGGACCTGTCGAACGAACCCAAAATGGTCAATATGGATGAAATTTCAACATTTAATCTTTTGACTCTAAATGAATGTTGGATGTGAATTATGACTTTGTCAACTAGAATAAGTGTGTTTAAAGTCATTTCCGTGCCTGAAACGGGTCAAAATTGAAGCTTTTAAGTAAGCAAAACTCTGTAAAAATGGCAATTTTGGTCACGGTGAGGGTTGAAAAAGTGGTTATTCAACATGAGGCACGATCCAATTGACATTTTGAATCATTTTTGGTACAGTCCGAAAAATCAATTTTCGGATGAAAAACGATGACTCCGGACCTGTCGAACGATCCCAAAATGGTCAATATGGATGAAATTTCAACATTTAATCTTTTGACTCTAAATGACTGTTGAATGTGAATTATGACTTTGTCAACTAGAATAAGTGTGTTTAAAGTCATTTCTGTGCCTGGAACGGGTAAAGATGGAAGCTTTTGAGTAAGCAAAACTCTGTAAAAATGGCAATTTTGGTCACTGTGAGGGTTTAAAAAGTGGTTATTCAACATGAGGCACGATCCAATTGACATTTTGAATCATTTTTGGTACAGTCCAAAAAATCAATTTTCGGATGAAAAACGATGACTCCTGACCTGTCGAACGATCCCAAAATGGTCAATATGGATGAAATTTCAACATTTAATCTTTTGACTCTAAATGACTGTTAGATGTGAATTATGACTTTGTCATCTAGAATAAGTGTGTTTAAAGTCATTTCTGTGCCTGGAACGGGTCAAAATTGAAGCTTTTGAGTAAGCAAAACTCTGTAAAAATGGCAATTTTGGTCACTGTGAGGGTTTAAAAAGTGGTTATTCAACATGAGGCACGATCCAATTGACATTTTGAATCATTTTTGGTACAGTCCGAAAAATCAATTTTCGGATGAAAAACGATGACTCCGGACCTGTCGAACGATCCCAAAATGGTCAATATGGATGAAATTTCAACATTTAATCTTTTGACTCTAAATGACTGTTGGATGTGAATTATGACTTTGTCAACTAGAATAAGTGTGTTTAAAGTAATTTCTGTGCCTGAAACGGGTCAAAATTGAAGCTTTTGAGTAAGCAAAACTCTGTAAAAATGGCAATTTTGGTCACTGTGAGGGTTTAAAAAGTGGTTATTCAACATGAGGCACGATCCAATTGACATTTTGAATCATTTTTGGTACAGTCCAAAAAATCAATTTTCGGATGAAAAACGATGACTCCGGACCTGTCGAACGATCCCAAAATGGTCAATATGGATGAAATTTCAACATTTAATCTTTTGACTCTAAATGACTGTTGGATGTGAATTATGACTTTGTCAACTAAAATAAGTGTGTTTAAAGGCATTTCTGTGCCTGAAACGGGTCAAAATTGAAGCTTTTGAGTAAGCAAAACTCTGTAAAAATGGCAATTTTGGTCACTGTGAGGGTTTAAAAAGTGGTTATTCAACATGAAGCACGATCCAATTGACATTTTGAATCATTTTTGGTACAGTCCGAAAAATCAATTTTCGGATGAAAAACGATGACTCCGGACCTGTCGAACGATCCCAAAATGGTCAATATGGATGAAATTTCAACATTTAATCTTTTGACTCTAAATGACTGTTGGATGTGAATTATGACTTTGTCAACTAGAATAAGTGTGTTTAAAGTCATTTCTGTGCCTGAAACGGGTCAAAATTGAAGCTTTTGAGTAAGCAAAACTCTGTAAAAATGGCAATTTTGGTCACTGTGAGGGTTTAAAAAGTGGTTATTCAACATGAGGCACGATCCAATTGACATTTTGAATCATTTTTGGTACAGTCCAAAAAAATCAATTTTCGGATGAAAAACGATGACTCCGGACCTGTCGAACGATCCCAAAATGGTCAATATGGATGAAATTTCAACATTTAATCTTTTGACTCTAAATGACTGTTGGATGTGAATTATGACTTTGTCAACTAAAATAAGTGTGTTTAAAGTCATTTCTGTGCCTGAAACGGGTCAAAATTGAAGCTTTTGAGTAAGCAAAACTCTGTAAAAATGGCAATTTTGGTCACTGTGAGGGTTTAAAAAGTGGTTATTCAACATGAGGCACGATCCAATTGACATTTTGAATCATTTTTGGTACAGTCCAAAAAATCAATTTTCGGATGAAAAACGATGACTCCGGACCTGTCGAACGATCCCAAAATGGTCAATATGGATGAAATTTCAACATTTAATCTTTTGACTCTAAATGACTGTTGGATGTGAATTATGACTTTGTCAACTAAAATAAGTGTGTTTAAAGTCATTTCTGTGCCTGGAACGGGTCAAAATGGAAGCTTTTGAGTAAGCAAAACTCTGTAAAAATGGCAATTTTGGTCACTGTGAGGGTTTAAAAAGTGGTTATTCAACATGAGGCACGATCCAATTGACATTTTGAATCATTTTTGGTACAGTCCAAAAAATCAATTTTCGGATGAAAAACGATGACTCCGGACCTGTCGAACGAACCCAAAATGGTCAATATGGATGAAATTTCAACATTTAATCTTTTGACTCTAAATGAATGTTGGATGTGAATTATGACTTTGTCAACTAGAATAAGTGTGTTTAAAGTCATTTCCGTGCCTGAAACGGGTCAAAATTGAAGCTTTTAAGTAAGCAAAACTCTGTAAAAATGGCAATTTTGGTCACGGTGAGGGTTGAAAAAGTGGTTATTCAACATGAGGCACGATCCAATTGACATTTTGAATCATTTTTGGTACAGTCCGAAAAATCAATTTTCGGATGAAAAACGATGACTCCGGACCTGTCGAACGATCCCAAAATGGTCAATATGGATGAAATTTCAACATTTAATCTTTTGACTCTAAATGACTGTTGAATGTGAATTATGACTTTGTCAACTAGAATAAGTGTGTTTAAAGTCATTTCTGTGCCTGGAACGGGTAAAGATGGAAGCTTTTGAGTAAGCAAAACTCTGTAAAAATGGCAATTTTGGTCACTGTGAGGGTTTAAAAAGTGGTTATTCAACATGAGGCACGATCCAATTGACATTTTGAATCATTTTTGGTACAGTCCAAAAAATCAATTTTCGGATGAAAAACGATGACTCCTGACCTGTCGAACGATCCCAAAATGGTCAATATGGATGAAATTTCAACATTTAATCTTTTGACTCTAAATGACTGTTAGATGTGAAGTATGACTTTGTCATCTAGAATAAGTGTGTTTAAAGTCATTTCTGTGCCTGGAACGGGTCAAAATTGAAGCTTTTGAGTAAGCAAAACTCTGTAAAAATGGCAATTTTGGTCACTGTGAGGGTTTAAAAAGTGGTTATTCAACATGAGGCACGATCCAATTGACATTTTGAATCATTTTTGGTACAGTCCGAAAAATCAATTTTCGGATGAAAAACGATGACTCCGGACCTGTCGAACGATCCCAAAATGGTCAATATGGATGAAATTTCAACATTTAATCTTTTGACTCTAAATGACTGTTGGATGTGAATTATGACTTTGTCAACTAGAATAAGTGTGTTTAAAGTAATTTCTGTGCCTGAAACGGGTCAAAATTGAAGCTTTTGAGTAAGCAAAACTCTGTAAAAATGGCAATTTTGGTCACTGTGAGGGTTTAAAAAGTGGTTATTCAACATGAGGCACGATCCAATTGACATTTTGAATCATTTTTGGTACAGTCCAAAAAATCAATTTTCGGATGAAAAACGATGACTCCGGACCTGTCGAACGATCCCAAAATGGTCAATATGGATGAAATTTCAACATTTAATCTTTTGACTCTAAATGACTGTTGGATGTGAATTATGACTTTGTCAACTAAAATAAGTGTGTTTAAAGGCATTTCTGTGCCTGAAACGGGTCAAAATTGAAGCTTTTGAGTAAGCAAAACTCTGTAAAAATGGCAATTTTGGTCACTGTGAGGGTTTAAAAAGTGGTTATTCAACATGAGGCACGATCCAATTGACATTTTGAATCATTTTTGGTACAGTCCGAAAAATCAATTTTCGGATGAAAAACGATGACTCCGGACCTGTCGAACGATCCCAAAATGGTCAATATGGATGAAATTTCAACATTTAATCTTTTGACTCTAAATGACTGTTGGATGTGAATTATGACTTTGTCAACTAGAATAAGTGTGTTTAAAGTCATTTCTGTGCCTGAAACGGGTCAAAATTGAAGCTTTTGAGTAAGCAAAACTCTGTAAAAATGGCAATTTTGGTCACTGTGAGGGTTTAAAAAGTGGTTATTCAACATGAGGCACGATCCAATTGACATTTTGAATCATTTTTGGTACAGTCCAAAAAAATCAATTTTCGGATGAAAAACGATGACTCCGGACCTGTCGAACGATCCCAAAATGGTCAATATGGATGAAATTTCAACATTTAATCTTTTGACTCTAAATGACTGTTGGATGTGAATTATGACTTTGTCAACTAAAATAAGTGTGTTTAAAGTCATTTCTGTGCCTGAAACGGGTCAAAATTGAAGCTTTTGAGTAAGCAAAACTCTGTAAAAATGGCAATTTTGGTCACTGTGAGGGTTTAAAAAGTGGTTATTCAACATGAGGCACGATCCAATTGACATTTTGAATCATTTTTGGTACAGTCCAAAAAATCAATTTTCGGATGAAAAACGATGACTCCGGACCTGTCGAACGATCCCAAAATGGTCAATATGGATGAAATTTCAACATTTAATCTTTTGACTCTAAATGACTGTTGGATGTGAATTATGACTTTGTCAACTAAAATAAGTGTGTTTAAAGTCATTTCTGTGCCTGGAACGGGTCAAAATGGAAGCTTTTGAGTAAGCAAAACTCTGTAAAAATGGCAATTTTGGTCACTGTGAGGGTTTAAAAAGTGGTTATTCAACATGAGGCACGATCCAATTGACATTTTGAATCATTTTTGGTACAGTCCAAAAAATCAATTTTCGGATGAAAAACGATGACTCCGGACCTGTCGAACGAACCCAAAATGGTCAATATGGATGAAATTTCAACATTTAATCTTTTGACTCTAAATGAATGTTGGATGTGAATTATGACTTTGTCAACTAGAATAAGTGTGTTTAAAGTCATTTCCGTGCCTGAAACGGGTCAAAATTGAAGCTTTTAAGTAAGCAAAACTCTGTAAAAATGGCAATTTTGGTCACGGTGAGGGTTGAAAAAGTGGTTATTCAACATGAGGCACGATCCAATTGACATTTTGAATCATTTTTGGTACAGTCCGAAAAATCAATTTTCGGATGAAAAACGATGACTCCGGACCTGTCGAACGATCCCAAAATGGTCAATATGGATGAAATTTCAACATTTAATCTTTTGACTCTAAATGACTGTTGAATGTGAATTATGACTTTGTCAACTAGAATAAGTGTGTTTAAAGTCATTTCTGTGCCTGGAACGGGTAAAGATGGAAGCTTTTGAGTAAGCAAAACTCTGTAAAAATGGCAATTTTGGTCACTGTGAGGGTTTAAAAAGTGGTTATTCAACATGAGGCACGATCCAATTGACATTTTGAATCATTTTTTGTACAGTCCAAAAAATCAATTTTCGGATGAAAAACGATGACTCCTGACCTGTCGAACGATCCCAAAATGGTCAATATGGATGAAATTTCAACATTTAATCTTTTGACTCTAAATGACTGTTAGATGTGAATTATGACTTTGTCATCTAGAATAAGTGTGTTTAAAGTCATTTCTGTGCCTGGAACGGGTCAAAATGGAAGCTTTTGAGTAAGCAAAACTCTGTAAAAATGGCAATTTTGGTCACTGTGAGGGTTTAAAAAGTGGTTATTCAACATGAGGCACGATCCAATTGACATTTTGAATCATTTTTGGTACAGTTCAAAAAATCAATTTTCGGATGAAAAACGATGACTCCGGACCTGTCGAACGATCCCAAAATGGTCAATATGGATGAAATTTCAACATTTAATCTTTTGACTCTAAATGACTGTTGGACGTGAATTATGACTTTGTCAACTAGAATAAGTGTGTTTAAAGTCATTTCTGTGCCTGGAACGGGTCAAATCGGAAGCTTTTGAGTAAGCAAAACTGTGTAAAAATGGCAATTTTGGTCACTGTGAGGGTTTAAAAAGTGGTTATTCAACATGAGGCACGATCCAATTGACATTTTGAATCATTTTTGGTACAGTACAAAAAATCAATTTAGTGTGTTTAAAGTCATTTCCGTGCCTGAAACGGGTCAAAATTGAAGCTTTTAAGTAAGCAAAATTCTGTAAAAATGGCAATTTTGGTCACTGTGAGGGTTGAAAAAGTGGTTATTCAACATGAGGCACGATCCAATTGACATTTTGAATCATTTTTGGTACAGTCCAAAAAATCAATTTTCGGATGAAAAACGATGACTCCGGACCTGTCGAACGATCCCAAAATGGTCAATATGGATGAAATTTCAACATTTAATCTTTTGACTCTAAATGACTGTTGGATGTGAATTATGACTTTGTCAACTAAAATAAGTGTGTTTAAAGTCATTTCTGTGCCTGAAACGGGTCAAAATTGAAGCTTTTGAGTAAGCAAAACTCTGTAAAAATGGCAATTTTGGTCACTGTGAGGGTTTAAAAAGTGGTTATTCAACATGAGGCACGATCCAATTGACATTTTGAATCATTTTTGGTACAGTCCAAAAAATCAATTTTCGGATGAAAAACGATGACTCCGGACCTGTCGAACGATCCCAAAATGGTCAATATGGATGAAATTTCAACATTTAATCTTTTGACTCTAAATGACTGTTGGACGTGAATTATGACTTTGTCAACTAGAATAAGTGTGTTTAAAGTCATTTCTGTGCCTGGAACGGGTCAAATCGGAAGCTTTTGAGTAAGCAAAACTGTGTAAAAATGGCAATTTTGGTCACTGTGAGGGTTTAAAAAGTGGTTATTCAACATGAGGCACGATCCAATTGACATTTTGAATCATTTTTGGTACAGTACAAAAAATCAATTTAGTGTGTTTAAAGTCATTTCCGTGCCTGAAACGGGTCAAAATTGAAGCTTTTAAGTAAGCAAAATTCTGTAAAAATGGCAATTTTGGTCACTGTGAGGGTTGAAAAAGTGGTTATTCAACATGAGGCACGATCCAATTGACATTTTGAATCATTTTTGGTACAGTCCAAAAAATCAATTTTCGGATGAAAAACGATGACTCCGGACCTGTCGAACGATCCCAAAATGGTCAATATGGATGAAATTTCAACATTTAATCTTTTGACTCTAAATGACTGTTGGATGTGAATTATGACTTTGTCAACTAAAATAAGTGTGTTTAAAGTCATTTCTGTGCCTGAAACGGGTCAAAATTGAAGCTTTTGAGTAAGCAAAACTCTGTAAAAATGGCAATTTTGGTCACTGTGAGGGTTTAAAAAGTGGTTATTCAACATGAGGCACGATCCAATTGACATTTTGAATCATTTTTGGTACAGTCCAAAAAATCAATTTTCGGATGAAAAACGATGACTCCGGACCTGTCGAACGATCCCAAAATGGTCAATATGGATGAAATTTCAACATTTAATCTTTTGACTCTAAATGACTGTTGGATGTGAATTATGACTTTGTCAACTAAAATAAGTGTGTTTAAAGTCATTTCTGTGCCTGGAACGGGTCAAAATGGAAGCTTTTGAGTAAGCAAAACTCTGTAAAAATGGCAATTTTGGTCACTGTGAGGGTTTAAAAAGTGGTTATTCAACATGAGGCACGATCCAATTGACATTTTGAATCATTTTTGGTACAGTCCAAAAAATCAATTTTCGGATGAAAAACGATGACTCCGGACCTGTCGAACGAACCCAAAATGGTCAATATGGATGAAATTTCAACATTTAATCTTTTGACTCTAAATGAATGTTGGATGTGAATTATGACTTTGTCAACTAGAATAAGTGTGTTTAAAGTCATTTCCGTGCCTGAAACGGGTCAAAATTGAAGCTTTTAAGTAAGCAAAACTCTGTAAAAATGGCAATTTTGGTCACGGTGAGGGTTGAAAAAGTGGTTATTCAACATGAGGCACGATCCAATTGACATTTTGAATCATTTTTGGTACAGTCCGAAAAATCAATTTTCGGATGAAAAACGATGACTCCGGACCTGTCGAACGATCCCAAAATGGTCAATATGGATGAAATTTCAACATTTAATCTTTTGACTCTAAATGACTGTTGAATGTGAATTATGACTTTGTCAACTAGAATAAGTGTGTTTAAAGTCATTTCTGTGCCTGGAACGGGTAAAGATGGAAGCTTTTGAGTAAGCAAAACTCTGTAAAAATGGCAATTTTGGTCACTGTGAGGGTTTAAAAAGTGGTTATTCAACATGAGGCACGATCCAATTGACATTTTGAATCATTTTTGGTACAGTCCAAAAAATCAATTTTCGGATGAAAAACGATGACTCCTGACCTGTCGAACGATCCCAAAATGGTCAATATGGATGAAATTTCAACATTTAATCTTTTGACTCTAAATGACTGTTAGATGTGAATTATGACTTTGTCATCTAGAATAAGTGTGTTTAAAGTCATTTCTGTGCCTGGAACGGGTCAAAATTGAAGCTTTTGAGTAAGCAAAACTCTGTAAAAATGGCAATTTTGGTCACTGTGAGGGTTTAAAAAGTGGTTATTCAACATGAGGCACGATCCAATTGACATTTTGAATCATTTTTGGTACAGTCCGAAAAATCAATTTTCGGATGAAAAACGATGACTCCGGACCTGTCGAACGATCCCAAAATGGTCAATATGGATGAAATTTCAACATTTAATCTTTTGACTCTAAATGACTGTTGGATGTGAATTATGACTTTGTCAACTAGAATAAGTGTGTTTAAAGTAATTTCTGTGCCTGAAACGGGTCAAAATTGAAGCTTTTGAGTAAGCAAAACTCTGTAAAAATGGCAATTTTGGTCACTGTGAGGGTTTAAAAAGTGGTTATTCAACATGAGGCACGATCCAATTGACATTTTGAATCATTTTTGGTACAGTCCAAAAAATCAATTTTCGGATGAAAAACGATGACTCCGGACCTGTCGAACGATCCCAAAATGGTCAATATGGATGAAATTTCAACATTTAATCTTTTGACTCTAAATGACTGTTGGATGTGAATTATGACTTTGTCAACTAAAATAAGTGTGTTTAAAGGCATTTCTGTGCCTGAAACGGGTCAAAATTGAAGCTTTTGAGTAAGCAAAACTCTGTAAAAATGGCAATTTTGGTCACTGTGAGGGTTTAAAAAGTGGTTATTCAACATGAAGCACGATCCAATTGACATTTTGAATCATTTTTGGTACAGTCCGAAAAATCAATTTTCGGATGAAAAACGATGACTCCGGACCTGTCGAACGATCCCAAAATGGTCAATATGGATGAAATTTCAACATTTAATCTTTTGACTCTAAATGACTGTTGGATGTGAATTATGACTTTGTCAACTAGAATAAGTGTGTTTAAAGTCATTTCTGTGCCTGAAACGGGTCAAAATTGAAGCTTTTGAGTAAGCAAAACTCTGTAAAAATGGCAATTTTGGTCACTGTGAGGGTTTAAAAAGTGGTTATTCAACATGAGGCACGATCCAATTGACATTTTGAATCATTTTTGGTACAGTCCAAAAAAATCAATTTTCGGATGAAAAACGATGACTCCGGACCTGTCGAACGATCCCAAAATGGTCAATATGGATGAAATTTCAACATTTAATCTTTTGACTCTAAATGACTGTTGGATGTGAATTATGACTTTGTCAACTAAAATAAGTGTGTTTAAAGTCATTTCTGTGCCTGAAACGGGTCAAAATTGAAGCTTTTGAGTAAGCAAAACTCTGTAAAAATGGCAATTTTGGTCACTGTGAGGGTTTAAAAAGTGGTTATTCAACATGAGGCACGATCCAATTGACATTTTGAATCATTTTTGGTACAGTCCAAAAAATCAATTTTCGGATGAAAAACGATGACTCCGGACCTGTCGAACGATCCCAAAATGGTCAATATGGATGAAATTTCAACATTTAATCTTTTGACTCTAAATGACTGTTGGATGTGAATTATGACTTTGTCAACTAAAATAAGTGTGTTTAAAGTCATTTCTGTGCCTGGAACGGGTCAAAATGGAAGCTTTTGAGTAAGCAAAACTCTGTAAAAATGGCAATTTTGGTCACTGTGAGGGTTTAAAAAGTGGTTATTCAACATGAGGCACGATCCAATTGACATTTTGAATCATTTTTGGTACAGTCCAAAAAATCAATTTTCGGATGAAAAACGATGACTCCGGACCTGTCGAACGAACCCAAAATGGTCAATATGGATGAAATTTCAACATTTAATCTTTTGACTCTAAATGAATGTTGGATGTGAATTATGACTTTGTCAACTAGAATAAGTGTGTTTAAAGTCATTTCCGTGCCTGAAACGGGTCAAAATTGAAGCTTTTAAGTAAGCAAAACTCTGTAAAAATGGCAATTTTGGTCACGGTGAGGGTTGAAAAAGTGGTTATTCAACATGAGGCACGATCCAATTGACATTTTGAATCATTTTTGGTACAGTCCGAAAAATCAATTTTCGGATGAAAAACGATGACTCCGGACCTGTCGAACGATCCCAAAATGGTCAATATGGATGAAATTTCAACATTTAATCTTTTGACTCTAAATGACTGTTGAATGTGAATTATGACTTTGTCAACTAGAATAAGTGTGTTTAAAGTCATTTCTGTGCCTGGAACGGGTAAAGATGGAAGCTTTTGAGTAAGCAAAACTCTGTAAAAATGGCAATTTTGGTCACTGTGAGGGTTTAAAAAGTGGTTATTCAACATGAGGCACGATCCAATTGACATTTTGAATCATTTTTGGTACAGTCCAAAAAATCAATTTTCGGATGAAAAACGATGACTCCTGACCTGTCGAACGATCCCAAAATGGTCAATATGGATGAAATTTCAACATTTAATCTTTTGACTCTAAATGACTGTTAGATGTGAAGTATGACTTTGTCATCTAGAATAAGTGTGTTTAAAGTCATTTCTGTGCCTGGAACGGGTCAAAATTGAAGCTTTTGAGTAAGCAAAACTCTGTAAAAATGGCAATTTTGGTCACTGTGAGGGTTTAAAAAGTGGTTATTCAACATGAGGCACGATCCAATTGACATTTTGAATCATTTTTGGTACAGTCCGAAAAATCAATTTTCGGATGAAAAACGATGACTCCGGACCTGTCGAACGATCCCAAAATGGTCAATATGGATGAAATTTCAACATTTAATCTTTTGACTCTAAATGACTGTTGGATGTGAATTATGACTTTGTCAACTAGAATAAGTGTGTTTAAAGTAATTTCTGTGCCTGAAACGGGTCAAAATTGAAGCTTTTGAGTAAGCAAAACTCTGTAAAAATGGCAATTTTGGTCACTGTGAGGGTTTAAAAAGTGGTTATTCAACATGAGGCACGATCCAATTGACATTTTGAATCATTTTTGGTACAGTCCAAAAAATCAATTTTCGGATGAAAAACGATGACTCCGGACCTGTCGAACGATCCCAAAATGGTCAATATGGATGAAATTTCAACATTTAATCTTTTGACTCTAAATGACTGTTGGATGTGAATTATGACTTTGTCAACTAAAATAAGTGTGTTTAAAGGCATTTCTGTGCCTGAAACGGGTCAAAATTGAAGCTTTTGAGTAAGCAAAACTCTGTAAAAATGGCAATTTTGGTCACTGTGAGGGTTTAAAAAGTGGTTATTCAACATGAGGCACGATCCAATTGACATTTTGAATCATTTTTGGTACAGTCCGAAAAATCAATTTTCGGATGAAAAACGATGACTCCGGACCTGTCGAACGATCCCAAAATGGTCAATATGGATGAAATTTCAACATTTAATCTTTTGACTCTAAATGACTGTTGGATGTGAATTATGACTTTGTCAACTAGAATAAGTGTGTTTAAAGTCATTTCTGTGCCTGAAACGGGTCAAAATTGAAGCTTTTGAGTAAGCAAAACTCTGTAAAAATGGCAATTTTGGTCACTGTGAGGGTTTAAAAAGTGGTTATTCAACATGAGGCACGATCCAATTGACATTTTGAATCATTTTTGGTACAGTCCAAAAAAATCAATTTTCGGATGAAAAACGATGACTCCGGACCTGTCGAACGATCCCAAAATGGTCAATATGGATGAAATTTCAACATTTAATCTTTTGACTCTAAATGACTGTTGGATGTGAATTATGACTTTGTCAACTAAAATAAGTGTGTTTAAAGTCATTTCTGTGCCTGAAACGGGTCAAAATTGAAGCTTTTGAGTAAGCAAAACTCTGTAAAAATGGCAATTTTGGTCACTGTGAGGGTTTAAAAAGTGGTTATTCAACATGAGGCACGATCCAATTGACATTTTGAATCATTTTTGGTACAGTCCAAAAAATCAATTTTCGGATGAAAAACGATGACTCCGGACCTGTCGAACGATCCCAAAATGGTCAATATGGATGAAATTTCAACATTTAATCTTTTGACTCTAAATGACTGTTGGATGTGAATTATGACTTTGTCAACTAAAATAAGTGTGTTTAAAGTCATTTCTGTGCCTGGAACGGGTCAAAATGGAAGCTTTTGAGTAAGCAAAACTCTGTAAAAATGGCAATTTTGGTCACTGTGAGGGTTTAAAAAGTGGTTATTCAACATGAGGCACGATCCAATTGACATTTTGAATCATTTTTGGTACAGTCCAAAAAATCAATTTTCGGATGAAAAACGATGACTCCGGACCTGTCGAACGAACCCAAAATGGTCAATATGGATGAAATTTCAACATTTAATCTTTTGACTCTAAATGAATGTTGGATGTGAATTATGACTTTGTCAACTAGAATAAGTGTGTTTAAAGTCATTTCCGTGCCTGAAACGGGTCAAAATTGAAGCTTTTAAGTAAGCAAAACTCTGTAAAAATGGCAATTTTGGTCACGGTGAGGGTTGAAAAAGTGGTTATTCAACATGAGGCACGATCCAATTGACATTTTGAATCATTTTTGGTACAGTCCGAAAAATCAATTTTCGGATGAAAAACGATGACTCCGGACCTGTCGAACGATCCCAAAATGGTCAATATGGATGAAATTTCAACATTTAATCTTTTGACTCTAAATGACTGTTGAATGTGAATTATGACTTTGTCAACTAGAATAAGTGTGTTTAAAGTCATTTCTGTGCCTGGAACGGGTAAAGATGGAAGCTTTTGAGTAAGCAAAACTCTGTAAAAATGGCAATTTTGGTCACTGTGAGGGTTTAAAAAGTGGTTATTCAACATGAGGCACGATCCAATTGACATTTTGAATCATTTTTTGTACAGTCCAAAAAATCAATTTTCGGATGAAAAACGATGACTCCTGACCTGTCGAACGATCCCAAAATGGTCAATATGGATGAAATTTCAACATTTAATCTTTTGACTCTAAATGACTGTTAGATGTGAATTATGACTTTGTCATCTAGAATAAGTGTGTTTAAAGTCATTTCTGTGCCTGGAACGGGTCAAAATGGAAGCTTTTGAGTAAGCAAAACTCTGTAAAAATGGCAATTTTGGTCACTGTGAGGGTTTAAAAAGTGGTTATTCAACATGAGGCACGATCCAATTGACATTTTGAATCATTTTTGGTACAGTTCAAAAAATCAATTTTCGGATGAAAAACGATGACTCCGGACCTGTCGAACGATCCCAAAATGGTCAATATGGATGAAATTTCAACATTTAATCTTTTGACTCTAAATGACTGTTGGACGTGAATTATGACTTTGTCAACTAGAATAAGTGTGTTTAAAGTCATTTCTGTGCCTGGAACGGGTCAAATCGGAAGCTTTTGAGTAAGCAAAACTGTGTAAAAATGGCAATTTTGGTCACTGTGAGGGTTTAAAAAGTGGTTATTCAACATGAGGCACGATCCAATTGACATTTTGAATCATTTTTGGTACAGTACAAAAAATCAATTTAGTGTGTTTAAAGTCATTTCCGTGCCTGAAACGGGTCAAAATTGAAGCTTTTAAGTAAGCAAAATTCTGTAAAAATGGCAATTTTGGTCACTGTGAGGGTTGAAAAAGTGGTTATTCAACATGAGGCACGATCCAATTGACATTTTGAATCATTTTTGGTACAGTCCAAAAAATCAATTTTCGGATGAAAAACGATGACTCCGGACCTGTCGAACGATCCCAAAATGGTCAATATGGATGAAATTTCAACATTTAATCTTTTGACTCTAAATGACTGTTGGATGTGAATTATGACTTTGTCAACTAAAATAAGTGTGTTTAAAGTCATTTCTGTGCCTGAAACGGGTCAAAATTGAAGCTTTTGAGTAAGCAAAACTCTGTAAAAATGGCAATTTTGGTCACTGTGAGGGTTTAAAAAGTGGTTATTCAACATGAGGCACGATCCAATTGACATTTTGAATCATTTTTGGTACAGTCCAAAAAATCAATTTTCGGATGAAAAACGATGACTCCGGACCTGTCGAACGATCCCAAAATGGTCAATATGGATGAAATTTCAACATTTAATCTTTTGACTCTAAATGACTGTTGGACGTGAATTATGACTTTGTCAACTAGAATAAGTGTGTTTAAAGTCATTTCTGTGCCTGGAACGGGTCAAATCGGAAGCTTTTGAGTAAGCAAAACTGTGTAAAAATGGCAATTTTGGTCACTGTGAGGGTTTAAAAAGTGGTTATTCAACATGAGGCACGATCCAATTGACATTTTGAATCATTTTTGGTACAGTACAAAAAATCAATTTAGTGTGTTTAAAGTCATTTCCGTGCCTGAAACGGGTCAAAATTGAAGCTTTTAAGTAAGCAAAATTCTGTAAAAATGGCAATTTTGGTCACTGTGAGGGTTGAAAAAGTGGTTATTCAACATGAGGCACGATCCAATTGACATTTTGAATCATTTTTGGTACAGTCCAAAAAATCAATTTTCGGATGAAAAACGATGACTCCGGACCTGTCGAACGATCCCAAAATGGTCAATATGGATGAAATTTCAACATTTAATCTTTTGACTCTAAATGACTGTTGGATGTGAATTATGACTTTGTCAACTAAAATAAGTGTGTTTAAAGTCATTTCTGTGCCTGAAACGGGTCAAAATTGAAGCTTTTGAGTAAGCAAAACTCTGTAAAAATGGCAATTTTGGTCACTGTGAGGGTTTAAAAAGTGGTTATTCAACATGAGGCACGATCCAATTGACATTTTGAATCATTTTTGGTACAGTCCAAAAAATCAATTTTCGGATGAAAAACGATGACTCCGGACCTGTCGAACGATCCCAAAATGGTCAATATGGATGAAATTTCAACATTTAATCTTTTGACTCTAAATGACTGTTGGATGTGAATTATGACTTTGTCAACTAAAATAAGTGTGTTTAAAGTCATTTCTGTGCCTGGAACGGGTCAAAATGGAAGCTTTTGAGTAAGCAAAACTCTGTAAAAATGGCAATTTTGGTCACTGTGAGGGTTTAAAAAGTGGTTATTCAACATGAGGCACGATCCAATTGACATTTTGAATCATTTTTGGTACAGTCCAAAAAATCAATTTTCGGATGAAAAACGATGACTCCGGACCTGTCGAACGAACCCAAAATGGTCAATATGGATGAAATTTCAACATTTAATCTTTTGACTCTAAATGAATGTTGGATGTGAATTATGACTTTGTCAACTAGAATAAGTGTGTTTAAAGTCATTTCCGTGCCTGAAACGGGTCAAAATTGAAGCTTTTAAGTAAGCAAAACTCTGTAAAAATGGCAATTTTGGTCACGGTGAGGGTTGAAAAAGTGGTTATTCAACATGAGGCACGATCCAATTGACATTTTGAATCATTTTTGGTACAGTCCGAAAAATCAATTTTCGGATGAAAAACGATGACTCCGGACCTGTCGAACGATCCCAAAATGGTCAATATGGATGAAATTTCAACATTTAATCTTTTGACTCTAAATGACTGTTGAATGTGAATTATGACTTTGTCAACTAGAATAAGTGTGTTTAAAGTCATTTCTGTGCCTGGAACGGGTAAAGATGGAAGCTTTTGAGTAAGCAAAACTCTGTAAAAATGGCAATTTTGGTCACTGTGAGGGTTTAAAAAGTGGTTATTCAACATGAGGCACGATCCAATTGACATTTTGAATCATTTTTGGTACAGTCCAAAAAATCAATTTTCGGATGAAAAACGATGACTCCTGACCTGTCGAACGATCCCAAAATGGTCAATATGGATGAAATTTCAACATTTAATCTTTTGACTCTAAATGACTGTTAGATGTGAATTATGACTTTGTCATCTAGAATAAGTGTGTTTAAAGTCATTTCTGTGCCTGGAACGGGTCAAAATTGAAGCTTTTGAGTAAGCAAAACTCTGTAAAAATGGCAATTTTGGTCACTGTGAGGGTTTAAAAAGTGGTTATTCAACATGAGGCACGATCCAATTGACATTTTGAATCATTTTTGGTACAGTCCGAAAAATCAATTTTCGGATGAAAAACGATGACTCCGGACCTGTCGAACGATCCCAAAATGGTCAATATGGATGAAATTTCAACATTTAATCTTTTGACTCTAAATGACTGTTGGATGTGAATTATGACTTTGTCAACTAGAATAAGTGTGTTTAAAGTAATTTCTGTGCCTGAAACGGGTCAAAATTGAAGCTTTTGAGTAAGCAAAACTCTGTAAAAATGGCAATTTTGGTCACTGTGAGGGTTTAAAAAGTGGTTATTCAACATGAGGCACGATCCAATTGACATTTTGAATCATTTTTGGTACAGTCCAAAAAATCAATTTTCGGATGAAAAACGATGACTCCGGACCTGTCGAACGATCCCAAAATGGTCAATATGGATGAAATTTCAACATTTAATCTTTTGACTCTAAATGACTGTTGGATGTGAATTATGACTTTGTCAACTAAAATAAGTGTGTTTAAAGGCATTTCTGTGCCTGAAACGGGTCAAAATTGAAGCTTTTGAGTAAGCAAAACTCTGTAAAAATGGCAATTTTGGTCACTGTGAGGGTTTAAAAAGTGGTTATTCAACATGAAGCACGATCCAATTGACATTTTGAATCATTTTTGGTACAGTCCGAAAAATCAATTTTCGGATGAAAAACGATGACTCCGGACCTGTCGAACGATCCCAAAATGGTCAATATGGATGAAATTTCAACATTTAATCTTTTGACTCTAAATGACTGTTGGATGTGAATTATGACTTTGTCAACTAGAATAAGTGTGTTTAAAGTCATTTCTGTGCCTGAAACGGGTCAAAATTGAAGCTTTTGAGTAAGCAAAACTCTGTAAAAATGGCAATTTTGGTCACTGTGAGGGTTTAAAAAGTGGTTATTCAACATGAGGCACGATCCAATTGACATTTTGAATCATTTTTGGTACAGTCCAAAAAAATCAATTTTCGGATGAAAAACGATGACTCCGGACCTGTCGAACGATCCCAAAATGGTCAATATGGATGAAATTTCAACATTTAATCTTTTGACTCTAAATGACTGTTGGATGTGAATTATGACTTTGTCAACTAAAATAAGTGTGTTTAAAGTCATTTCTGTGCCTGAAACGGGTCAAAATTGAAGCTTTTGAGTAAGCAAAACTCTGTAAAAATGGCAATTTTGGTCACTGTGAGGGTTTAAAAAGTGGTTATTCAACATGAGGCACGATCCAATTGACATTTTGAATCATTTTTGGTACAGTCCAAAAAATCAATTTTCGGATGAAAAACGATGACTCCGGACCTGTCGAACGATCCCAAAATGGTCAATATGGATGAAATTTCAACATTTAATCTTTTGACTCTAAATGACTGTTGGATGTGAATTATGACTTTGTCAACTAAAATAAGTGTGTTTAAAGTCATTTCTGTGCCTGGAACGGGTCAAAATGGAAGCTTTTGAGTAAGCAAAACTCTGTAAAAATGGCAATTTTGGTCACTGTGAGGGTTTAAAAAGTGGTTATTCAACATGAGGCACGATCCAATTGACATTTTGAATCATTTTTGGTACAGTCCAAAAAATCAATTTTCGGATGAAAAACGATGACTCCGGACCTGTCGAACGAACCCAAAATGGTCAATATGGATGAAATTTCAACATTTAATCTTTTGACTCTAAATGAATGTTGGATGTGAATTATGACTTTGTCAACTAGAATAAGTGTGTTTAAAGTCATTTCCGTGCCTGAAACGGGTCAAAATTGAAGCTTTTAAGTAAGCAAAACTCTGTAAAAATGGCAATTTTGGTCACGGTGAGGGTTGAAAAAGTGGTTATTCAACATGAGGCACGATCCAATTGACATTTTGAATCATTTTTGGTACAGTCCGAAAAATCAATTTTCGGATGAAAAACGATGACTCCGGACCTGTCGAACGATCCCAAAATGGTCAATATGGATGAAATTTCAACATTTAATCTTTTGACTCTAAATGACTGTTGAATGTGAATTATGACTTTGTCAACTAGAATAAGTGTGTTTAAAGTCATTTCTGTGCCTGGAACGGGTAAAGATGGAAGCTTTTGAGTAAGCAAAACTCTGTAAAAATGGCAATTTTGGTCACTGTGAGGGTTTAAAAAGTGGTTATTCAACATGAGGCACGATCCAATTGACATTTTGAATCATTTTTTGTACAGTCCAAAAAATCAATTTTCGGATGAAAAACGATGACTCCTGACCTGTCGAACGATCCCAAAATGGTCAATATGGATGAAATTTCAACATTTAATCTTTTGACTCTAAATGACTGTTAGATGTGAATTATGACTTTGTCATCTAGAATAAGTGTGTTTAAAGTCATTTCTGTGCCTGGAACGGGTCAAAATGGAAGCTTTTGAGTAAGCAAAACTCTGTAAAAATGGCAATTTTGGTCACTGTGAGGGTTTAAAAAGTGGTTATTCAACATGAGGCACGATCCAATTGACATTTTGAATCATTTTTGGTACAGTTCAAAAAATCAATTTTCGGATGAAAAACGATGACTCCGGACCTGTCGAACGATCCCAAAATGGTCAATATGGATGAAATTTCAACATTTAATCTTTTGACTCTAAATGACTGTTGGACGTGAATTATGACTTTGTCAACTAGAATAAGTGTGTTTAAAGTCATTTCTGTGCCTGGAACGGGTCAAATCGGAAGCTTTTGAGTAAGCAAAACTGTGTAAAAATGGCAATTTTGGTCACTGTGAGGGTTTAAAAAGTGGTTATTCAACATGAGGCACGATCCAATTGACATTTTGAATCATTTTTGGTACAGTACAAAAAATCAATTTAGTGTGTTTAAAGTCATTTCCGTGCCTGAAACGGGTCAAAATTGAAGCTTTTAAGTAAGCAAAATTCTGTAAAAATGGCAATTTTGGTCACTGTGAGGGTTGAAAAAGTGGTTATTCAACATGAGGCACGATCCAATTGACATTTTGAATCATTTTTGGTACAGTCCAAAAAATCAATTTTCGGATGAAAAACGATGACTCCGGACCTGTCGAACGATCCCAAAATGGTCAATATGGATGAAATTTCAACATTTAATCTTTTGACTCTAAATGACTGTTGGATGTGAATTATGACTTTGTCAACTAAAATAAGTGTGTTTAAAGTCATTTCTGTGCCTGAAACGGGTCAAAATTGAAGCTTTTGAGTAAGCAAAACTCTGTAAAAATGGCAATTTTGGTCACTGTGAGGGTTTAAAAAGTGGTCATTCAACATGAGGCACGATCCAATTGACATTTTGAATCATTTTTGGTACAGTCCGAAAAATCAATTTTCGGATAAAAAACGATGACTCCGGACCTGTCGAACGATCCCAAAATGGTCAATATGGATGAAATTTCAACATTTAATCTTTTGACTCTAAATGACTGTTGGATGTGAATTATGACTTTGTCAACTAGAATAAGTGTGTTTAAAGTAATTTCTGTGCCTGAAACGGGTCAAAATTGAAGCTTTTGAGTAAGCAAAACTCTGTAAAAATGGCAATTTTGGTCACTGTGAGGGTTTAAAAAGTGGTTATTCAACATGAGGCACGATCCAATTGACATTTTGAATCATTTTTGGTACAGTCCAAAAAATCAATATTCGGATGAAAAACGATGACTCCGGACCTGTCGAACGATCCCAAAATGGTCAATATGGATGAAATTTCAACATTTAATCTTTTGACTCTAAATGACTGTTGGATGTGAATTATGACTTTGTCAACTAAAATAAGTGTGTTTAAAGGCATTTCTGTGCCTGAAACGGGTCAAAATTGAAGCTTTTGAGTAAGCAAAACTCTGTAAAAATGGCAATTTTGGTCACTGTGAGGGTTTAACCCCTTCCATGCTCATGACGAGCTCAGCTCGTCATGAGGCACAGTGGAGCTGTGCTTATGACGAGCTGAGCTCGTCATGAACAATGGGTATTCAAGGAGTTCAGCATCCAAGGAAAATTGCTGCAGCAGTCAAGGTGTTAAAAAGTGGTTATTCAACATGAGGCACGATCCAATTGACATTTTGAATCATTTTTGGTACAGTCCGAAAAATCAATTTTCGGATGAAAAACGATGACTCCGGACCTGTCGAACGATCCCAAAATGGTCAATATGGATGAAATTTCAACATTTAATCTTTTGACTCTAAATGACTGTTGAATGTGAATTATGACTTTGTCAACTAGAATAAGTGTGTTTAAAGTCATTTCTGTGCCTGGAACGGGTAAAGATGGAAGCTTTTGAGTAAGCAAAACTCTGTAAAAATGGCAATTTTGGTCACTGTGAGGGTTTAAAAAGTGGTTATTCAACATGAGGCACGATCCAATTGACATTTTGAATCATTTTTGGTACAGTCCAAAAAATCAATTTTCGGATGAAAAACGATGACTCCTGACCTGTCGAACGATCCCAAAATGGTCAATATGGATGAAATTTCAACATTTAATCTTTTGACTCTAAATGACTGTTAGATGTGAATTATGACTTTGTCATCTAGAATAAGTGTGTTTAAAGTCATTTCTGTGCCTGGAACGGGTCAAAATTGAAGCTTTTGAGTAAGCAAAACTCTGTAAAAATGGCAATTTTGGTCACTGTGAGGGTTTAAAAAGTGGTTATTCAACATGAGGCACGATCCAATTGACATTTTGAATCATTTTTGGTACAGTCCGAAAAATCAATTTTCGGATGAAAAACGATGACTCCGGACCTGTCGAACGATCCCAAAATGGTCAATATGGATGAAATTTCAACATTTAATCTTTTGACTCTAAATGACTGTTGGATGTGAATTATGACTTTGTCAACTAGAATAAGTGTGTTTAAAGTAATTTCTGTGCCTGAAACGGGTCAAAATTGAAGCTTTTGAGTAAGCAAAACTCTGTAAAAATGGCAATTTTGGTCACTGTGAGGGTTTAAAAAGTGGTTATTCAACATGAGGCACGATCCAATTGACATTTTGAATCATTTTTGGTACAGTCCAAAAAATCAATTTTCGGATGAAAAACGATGACTCCGGACCTGTCGAACGATCCCAAAATGGTCAATATGGATGAAATTTCAACATTTAATCTTTTGACTCTAAATGACTGTTGGATGTGAATTATGACTTTGTCAACTAAAATAAGTGTGTTTAAAGGCATTTCTGTGCCTGAAACGGGTCAAAATTGAAGCTTTTGAGTAAGCAAAACTCTGTAAAAATGGCAATTTTGGTCACTGTGAGGGTTTAAAAAGTGGTTATTCAACATGAGGCACGATCCAATTGACATTTTGAATCATTTTTGGTACAGTCCGAAAAATCAATTTTCGGATGAAAAACGATGACTCCGGACCTGTCGAACGATCCCAAAATGGTCAATATGGATGAAATTTCAACATTTAATCTTTTGACTCTAAATGACTGTTGGATGTGAATTATGACTTTGTCAACTAGAATAAGTGTGTTTAAAGTCATTTCTGTGCCTGAAACGGGTCAAAATTGAAGCTTTTGAGTAAGCAAAACTCTGTAAAAATGGCAATTTTGGTCACTGTGAGGGTTTAAAAAGTGGTTATTCAACATGAGGCACGATCCAATTGACATTTTGAATCATTTTTGGTACAGTCCAAAAAAATCAATTTTCGGATGAAAAACGATGACTCCGGACCTGTCGAACGATCCCAAAATGGTCAATATGGATGAAATTTCAACATTTAATCTTTTGACTCTAAATGACTGTTGGATGTGAATTATGACTTTGTCAACTAAAATAAGTGTGTTTAAAGTCATTTCTGTGCCTGAAACGGGTCAAAATTGAAGCTTTTGAGTAAGCAAAACTCTGTAAAAATGGCAATTTTGGTCACTGTGAGGGTTTAAAAAGTGGTTATTCAACATGAGGCACGATCCAATTGACATTTTGAATCATTTTTGGTACAGTCCAAAAAATCAATTTTCGGATGAAAAACGATGACTCCGGACCTGTCGAACGATCCCAAAATGGTCAATATGGATGAAATTTCAACATTTAATCTTTTGACTCTAAATGACTGTTGGATGTGAATTATGACTTTGTCAACTAAAATAAGTGTGTTTAAAGTCATTTCTGTGCCTGGAACGGGTCAAAATGGAAGCTTTTGAGTAAGCAAAACTCTGTAAAAATGGCAATTTTGGTCACTGTGAGGGTTTAAAAAGTGGTTATTCAACATGAGGCACGATCCAATTGACATTTTGAATCATTTTTGGTACAGTCCAAAAAATCAATTTTCGGATGAAAAACGATGACTCCGGACCTGTCGAACGAACCCAAAATGGTCAATATGGATGAAATTTCAACATTTAATCTTTTGACTCTAAATGAATGTTGGATGTGAATTATGACTTTGTCAACTAGAATAAGTGTGTTTAAAGTCATTTCCGTGCCTGAAACGGGTCAAAATTGAAGCTTTTAAGTAAGCAAAACTCTGTAAAAATGGCAATTTTGGTCACGGTGAGGGTTGAAAAAGTGGTTATTCAACATGAGGCACGATCCAATTGACATTTTGAATCATTTTTGGTACAGTCCGAAAAATCAATTTTCGGATGAAAAACGATGACTCCGGACCTGTCGAACGATCCCAAAATGGTCAATATGGATGAAATTTCAACATTTAATCTTTTGACTCTAAATGACTGTTGAATGTGAATTATGACTTTGTCAACTAGAATAAGTGTGTTTAAAGTCATTTCTGTGCCTGGAACGGGTAAAGATGGAAGCTTTTGAGTAAGCAAAACTCTGTAAAAATGGCAATTTTGGTCACTGTGAGGGTTTAAAAAGTGGTTATTCAACATGAGGCACGATCCAATTGACATTTTGAATCATTTTTTGTACAGTCCAAAAAATCAATTTTCGGATGAAAAACGATGACTCCTGACCTGTCGAACGATCCCAAAATGGTCAATATGGATGAAATTTCAACATTTAATCTTTTGACTCTAAATGACTGTTAGATGTGAATTATGACTTTGTCATCTAGAATAAGTGTGTTTAAAGTCATTTCTGTGCCTGGAACGGGTCAAAATGGAAGCTTTTGAGTAAGCAAAACTCTGTAAAAATGGCAATTTTGGTCACTGTGAGGGTTTAAAAAGTGGTTATTCAACATGAGGCACGATCCAATTGACATTTTGAATCATTTTTGGTACAGTTCAAAAAATCAATTTTCGGATGAAAAACGATGACTCCGGACCTGTCGAACGATCCCAAAATGGTCAATATGGATGAAATTTCAACATTTAATCTTTTGACTCTAAATGACTGTTGGACGTGAATTATGACTTTGTCAACTAGAATAAGTGTGTTTAAAGTCATTTCTGTGCCTGGAACGGGTCAAATCGGAAGCTTTTGAGTAAGCAAAACTGTGTAAAAATGGCAATTTTGGTCACTGTGAGGGTTTAAAAAGTGGGTATTCAACATGAGGCACGATCCAATTGACATTTTGAATCATTTTTGGTACAGTACAAAAAATCAATTTAGTGTGTTTAAAGTCATTTCCGTGCCTGAAACGGGTCAAAATTGAAGCTTTTAAGTAAGCAAAATTCTGTAAAAATGGCAATTTTGGTCACTGTGAGGGTTGAAAAAGTGGTTATTCAACATGAGGCACGATCCAATTGACATTTTGAATCATTTTTGGTACAGTCCAAAAAATCAATTTTCGGATGAAAAACGATGACTCCGGACCTGTCGAACGATCCCAAAATGGTCAATATGGATGAAATTTCAACATTTAATCTTTTGACTCTAAATGACTGTTGGATGTGAATTATGACTTTGTCAACTAAAATAAGTGTGTTTAAAGTCATTTCTGTGCCTGAAACGGGTCAAAATTGAAGCTTTTGAGTAAGCAAAACTCTGTAAAAATGGCAATTTTGGTCACTGTGAGGGTTTAAAAAGTGGTTATTCAACATGAGGCACGATCCAATTGACATTTTGAATCATTTTTGGTACAGTCCAAAAAATCAATTTTCGGATGAAAAACGATGACTCCGGACCTGTCGAACGATCCCAAAATGGTCAATATGGATGAAATTTCAACATTTAATCTTTTGACTCTAAATGACTGTTGGATGTGAATTATGACTTTGTCAACTAAAATAAGTGTGTTTAAAGTCATTTCTGTGCCTGGAACGGGTCAAAATGGAAGCTTTTGAGTAAGCAAAACTCTGTAAAAATGGCAATTTTGGTCACTGTGAGGGTTTAAAAAGTGGTTATTCAACATGAGGCACGATCCAATTGACATTTTGAATCATTTTTGGTACAGTCCAAAAAATCAATTTTCGGATGAAAAACGATGACTCCGGACCTGTCGAACGAACCCAAAATGGTCAATATGGATGAAATTTCAACATTTAATCTTTTGACTCTAAATGAATGTTGGATGTGAATTATGACTTTGTCAACTAGAATAAGTGTGTTTAAAGTCATTTCCGTGCCTGAAACGGGTCAAAATTGAAGCTTTTAAGTAAGCAAAACTCTGTAAAAATGGCAATTTTGGTCACGGTGAGGGTTGAAAAAGTGGTTATTCAACATGAGGCACGATCCAATTGACATTTTGAATCATTTTTGGTACAGTCCGAAAAATCAATTTTCGGATGAAAAACGATGACTCCGGACCTGTCGAACGATCCCAAAATGGTCAATATGGATGAAATTTCAACATTTAATCTTTTGACTCTAAATGACTGTTGAATGTGAATTATGACTTTGTCAACTAGAATAAGTGTGTTTAAAGTCATTTCTGTGCCTGGAACGGGTAAAGATGGAAGCTTTTGAGTAAGCAAAACTCTGTAAAAATGGCAATTTTGGTCACTGTGAGGGTTTAAAAAGTGGTTATTCAACATGAGGCACGATCCAATTGACATTTTGAATCATTTTTGGTACAGTCCAAAAAATCAATTTTCGGATGAAAAACGATGACTCCTGACCTGTCGAACGATCCCAAAATGGTCAATATGGATGAAATTTCAACATTTAATCTTTTGACTCTAAATGACTGTTAGATGTGAATTATGACTTTGTCATCTAGAATAAGTGTGTTTAAAGTCATTTCTGTGCCTGGAACGGGTCAAAATTGAAGCTTTTGAGTAAGCAAAACTCTGTAAAAATGGCAATTTTGGTCACTGTGAGGGTTTAAAAAGTGGTTATTCAACATGAGGCACGATCCAATTGACATTTTGAATCATTTTTGGTACAGTCCGAAAAATCAATTTTCGGATGAAAAACGATGACTCCGGACCTGTCGAACGATCCCAAAATGGTCAATATGGATGAAATTTCAACATTTAATCTTTTGACTCTAAATGACTGTTGGATGTGAATTATGACTTTGTCAACTAGAATAAGTGTGTTTAAAGTAATTTCTGTGCCTGAAACGGGTCAAAATTGAAGCTTTTGAGTAAGCAAAACTCTGTAAAAATGGCAATTTTGGTCACTGTGAGGGTTTAAAAAGTGGTTATTCAACATGAGGCACGATCCAATTGACATTTTGAATCATTTTTGGTACAGTCCAAAAAATCAATTTTCGGATGAAAAACGATGACTCCGGACCTGTCGAACGATCCCAAAATGGTCAATATGGATGAAATTTCAACATTTAATCTTTTGACTCTAAATGACTGTTGGATGTGAATTATGACTTTGTCAACTAAAATAAGTGTGTTTAAAGGCATTTCTGTGCCTGAAACGGGTCAAAATTGAAGCTTTTGAGTAAGCAAAACTCTGTAAAAATGGCAATTTTGGTCACTGTGAGGGTTTAAAAGGTGGTTATTCAACATGAGGCACGATCCAATTGACATTTTGAATCATTTTTGGTACAGTCCGAAAAATCAATTTTCGGATGAAAAACGATGACTCCGGACCTGTCGAACGATCCCAAAATGGTCAATATGGATGAAATTTCAACATTTAATCTTTTGACTCTAAATGACTGTTGGATGTGAATTATGACTTTGTCAACTAGAATAAGTGTGTTTAAAGTCATTTCTGTGCCTGAAACGGGTCAAAATTGAAGCTTTTGAGTAAGCAAAACTCTGTAAAAATGGCAATTTTGGTCACTGTGAGGGTTTAAAAAGTGGTTATTCAACATGAGGCACGATCCAATTGACATTTTGAATCATTTTTGGTACAGTCCAAAAAATCAATTTTCGGATGAAAAACGATGACTCCGGACCTGTCGAACGAACCCAAAATGGTCAATATGGATGAAATTTCAACATTTAATCTTTTGACTCTAAATGAATGTTGGATGTGAATTATGACTTTGTCAACTAGAATAAGTGTGTTTAAAGTCATTTCCGTGCCTGAAACGGGTCAAAATTGAAGCTTTTAAGTAAGCAAAACTCTGTAAAAATGGCAATTTTGGTCACGGTGAGGGTTGAAAAAGTGGTTATTCAACATGAGGCACGATCCAATTGACATTTTGAATCATTTTTGGTACAGTCCGAAAAATCAATTTTCGGATGAAAAACGATGACTCCGGACCTGTCGAACGATCCCAAAATGGTCAATATGGATGAAATTTCAACATTTAATCTTTTGACTCTAAATGACTGTTGAATGTGAATTATGACTTTGTCAACTAGAATAAGTGTGTTTAAAGTCATTTCTGTGCCTGGAACGGGTAAAGATGGAAGCTTTTGAGTAAGCAAAACTCTGTAAAAATGGCAATTTTGGTCACTGTGAGGGTTTAAAAAGTGGTTATTCAACATGAGGCACAATCCAATTGACATTTTGAATCATTTTTTGTACAGTCCAAAAAATCAATTTTCGGATGAAAAACGATGACTCCTGACCTGTCGAACGATCCCAAAATGGTCAATATGGATGAAATTTCAACATTTAATCTTTTGACTCTAAATGACTGTTAGATGTGAATTATGACTTTGTCATCTAGAATAAGTGTGTTTAAAGTCATTTCTGTGCCTGGAACGGGTCAAAATGGAAGCTTTTGAGTAAGCAAAACTCTGTAAAAATGGCAATTTTGGTCACTGTGAGGGTTTAAAAAGTGGTTATTCAACATGAGGCACGATCCAATTGACATTTTGAATCATTTTTGGTACAGTTCAAAAAATCAATTTTCGGATGAAAAACGATGACTCCGGACCTGTCGAACGATCCCAAAATGGTCAATATGGATGAAATTTCAACATTTAATCTTTTGACTCTAAATGACTGTTGGACGTGAATTATGACTTTGTCAACTAGAATAAGTGTGTTTAAAGTCATTTCTGTGCCTGGAACGGGTCAAATCGGAAGCTTTTGAGTAAGCAAAACTGTGTAAAAATGGCAATTTTGGTCACTGTGAGGGTTTAAAAAGTGGTTATTCAACATGAGGCACGATCCAATTGACATTTTGAATCATTTTTGGTACAGTACAAAAAATCAATTTAGTGTGTTTAAAGTCATTTCCGTGCCTGAAACGGGTCAAAATTGAAGCTTTTAAGTAAGCAAAATTCTGTAAAAATGGCAATTTTGGTCACTGTGAGGGTTGAAAAAGTGGTTATTCAACATGAGGCACGATCCAATTGACATTTTGAATCATTTTTGGTACAGTCCAAAAAATCAATTTTCGGATGAAAAACGATGACTCCGGACCTGTCGAACGATCCCAAAATGGTCAATATGGATGAAATTTCAACATTTAATCTTTTGACTCTAAATGACTGTTGGATGTGAATTATGACTTTGTCAACTAAAATAAGTGTGTTTAAAGTCATTTCTGTGCCTGAAACGGGTCAAAATTGAAGCTTTTGAGTAAGCAAAACTCTGTAAAAATGGCAATTTTGGTCACTGTGAGGGTTTAAAAAGTGGTCATTCAACATGAGGCACGATCCAATTGACATTTTTAATCATTTTTGGTACAGTCCGAAAAATCAATTTTCGGATGAAAAACGATGACTCCGGACCTGTCGAACGATCCCAAAATGGTCAATATGGATGAAATTTCAACATTTAATCTTTTGACTCTAAATGACTGTTGGATGTGAATTATGACTTTGTCAACTAGAATAAGTGTGTTTAAAGTAATTTCTGTGCCTGAAACGGGTCAAAATTGAAGCTTTTGAGTAAGCAAAACTCTGTAAAAATGGCAATTTTGGTCACTGTGAGGGTTTAAAAAGTGGTTATTCAACATGAGGCACGATCCAATTGACATTTTGAATCATTTTTGGTACAGTCCAAAAAATCAATATTCGGATGAAAAACGATGACTCCGGACCTGTCGAACGATCCCAAAATGGTCAATATGGATGAAATTTCAACATTTAATCTTTTGACTCTAAATGACTGTTGGATGTGAATTATGACTTTGTCAACTAAAATAAGTGTGTTTAAAGGCATTTCTGTGCCTGAAACGGGTCAAAATTGAAGCTTTTGAGTAAGCAAAACTCTGTAAAAATGGCAATTTTGGTCACTGTGAGGGTTTAACCCCTTCCATGCTCATGACGAGCTCAGCTCGTCATGAGGCACAGTGGAGCTGTGCTTATGACGAGCTGAGCTCGTCATGAACAATGGGTATTCAAGGAGTTCAGCATCCAAGGAAAATTGCTGCAGCAGTCATGGTGTTAAAAAGTGGTTATTCAACATGAGGCACGATCCAATTGACATTTTGAATCATTTTTGGTACAGTCCGAAAAATCAATTTTCGGATGAAAAACGATGACTCCGGACCTGTCGAACGATCCCAAAATGGTCAATATGGATGAAATTTCAACATTTAATCTTTTGACTCTAAATGACTGTTGGATGTGAATTATGACTTTGTCAACTAGAATAAGTGTGTTTAAAGTCATTTCTGTGCCTGAAACGGGTCAAAATTGAAGCTTTTGAGTAAGCAAAACTCTGTAAAAATGGCAATTTTGGTCACTGTGAGGGTTTAAAAAGTGGTTATTCAACATGAGGCACGATCCAATTGACATTTTGAATCATTTTTGGTACAGTCCAAAAAAATCAATTTTCGGATGAAAAACGATGACTCCGGACCTGTCGAACGATCCCAAAATGGTCAATATGGATGAAATTTCAACATTTAATCTTTTGACTCTAAATGACTGTTGGATCTGAATTATGACTTTGTCAACTAAAATAAGTGTGTTTAAAGTCATTTCTGTGCCTGAAACGGGTCAAAATTGAAGCTTTTGAGTAAGCAAAACTCTGTAAAAATGGCAATTTTGGTCACTGTGAGGGTTTAAAAAGTGGTTATTCAACATGAGGCACGATCCAATTGACATTTTGAATCATTTTTGGTACAGTCCAAAAAATCAATTTTCGGATGAAAAACGATGACTCCGGACCTGTCGAACGATCCCAAAATGGTCAATATGGATGAAATTTCAACATTTAATCTTTTGACTCTAAATGACTGTTGGATGTGAATTATGACTTTGTCAACTAAAATAAGTGTGTTTAAAGTCATTTCTGTGCCTGGAACGGGTCAAAATGGAAGCTTTTGAGTAAGCAAAACTCTGTAAAAATGGCAATTTTGGTCACTGTGAGGGTTTAAAAAGTGGTTATTCAACATGAGGCACGATCCAATTGACATTTTGAATCATTTTTGGTACAGTCCAAAAAATCAATTTTCGGATGAAAAACGATGACTCCGGACCTGTCGAACGAACCCAAAATGGTCAATATGGATGAAATTTCAACATTTAATCTTTTGACTCTAAATGAATGTTGGATGTGAATTATGACTTTGTCAACTAGAATAAGTGTGTTTAAAGTCATTTCCGTGCCTGAAACGGGTCAAAATTGAAGCTTTTAAGTAAGCAAAACTCTGTAAAAATGGCAATTTTGGTCACGGTGAGGGTTGAAAAAGTGGTTATTCAACATGAGGCACGATCCAATTGACATTTTGAATCATTTTTGGTACAGTCCGAAAAATCAATTTTCGGATGAAAAACGATGACTCCGGACCTGTCGAACGATCCCAAAATGGTCAATATGGATGAAATTTCAACATTTAATCTTTTGACTCTAAATGACTGTTGAATGTGAATTATGACTTTGTCAACTAGAATAAGTGTGTTTAAAGTCATTTCTGTGCCTGGAACGGGTAAAGATGGAAGCTTTTGAGTAAGCAAAACTCTGTAAAAATGGCAATTTTGGTCACTGTGAGGGTTTAAAAAGTGGTTATTCAACATGAGGCACGATCCAATTGACATTTTGAATCATTTTTGGTACAGTCCAAAAAATCAATTTTCGGATGAAAAACGATGACTCCTGACCTGTCGAACGATCCCAAAATGGTCAATATGGATGAAATTTCAACATTTAATCTTTTGACTCTAAATGACTGTTAGATGTGAATTATGACTTTGTCATCTAGAATAAGTGTGTTTAAAGTCATTTCTGTGCCTGGAACGGGTCAAAATGGAAGCTTTTGAGTAAGCAAAACTCTGTAAAAATGGCAATTTTGGTCACTGTGAGGGTTTAAAAAGTGGTTATTCAACATGAGGCACGATCCAATTGACATTTTGAATCATTTTTGGTACAGTTCAAAAAATCAATTTTCGGATGAAAAACGATGACTCCGGACCTGTCGAACGATCCCAAAATGGTCAATATGGATGAAATTTCAACATTTAATCTTTTGACTCTAAATGACTGTTGGACGTGAATTATGACTTTGTCAACTAGAATAAGTGTGTTTAAAGTCATTTCTGTGCCTGGAACGGGTCAAATCGGAAGCTTTTGAGTAAGCAAAACTGTGTAAAAATGGCAATTTTGGTCACTGTGAGGGTTTAAAAAGTGGTTATTCAACATGAGGCACGATCCAATTGACATTTTGAATCATTTTTGGTACAGTACAAAAAATCAATTTAGTGTGTTTAAAGTCATTTCCGTGCCTGAAACGGGTCAAAATTGAAGCTTTTAAGTAAGCAAAATTCTGTAAAAATGGCAATTTTGGTCACTGTGAGGGTTGAAAAAGTGGTTATTCAACATGAGGCACGATCCAATTGACATTTTGAATCATTTTTAGTACAGTCCGAAAAATCAATTTTCGGATGAAAAACGATGACTCCGGACCTGTCGAACGATCCCAAAATGGTCAATATGGATGAAATTTCAACATTTAATCTTTTGACTCTAAATGACTGTTGGATGTGAATTATGACTTTGTCAACTAGAATAAGTGTGTTTAAAGTCATTTCTGTGCCTGAAACGGGTCAAAATTGAAGCTTTTGAGTAAGCAAAACTCTGTAAAAATGGCAATTTTGGTCACTGTGAGGGTTTAAAAAGTGGTTATTCAACATGAGGCACGATCCAATTGACATTTTGAATCATTTTTGGTACAGTCCAAAAAATCAATTTTCGGATGAAAAACGATGACTCCGGACCTGTCGAACGATCCCAAAATGGTCAATATGGATGAAATTTCAACATTTAATCTTTTGACTCTAAATGACTGTTGGATGTGAATTATGACTTTGTCAACTAAAATAAGTGTGTTTAAAGTCATTTCTGTGCCTGAAACGGGTCAAAATTGAAGCTTTTGAGTAAGCAAAACTCTGTAAAAATGGCAATTTTGGTCACTGTGAGGGTTTAAAAAGTGGTTATTCAACATGAGGCACGATCCAATTGACATTTTGAATCATTTTTGGTACAGTCCAAAAAATCAATTTTCGGATGAAAAACGATGACTCCGGACCTGTCGAACGATCCCAAAATGGTCAATATGGATGAAATTTCAACATTTAATCTTTTGACTCTAAATGACTGTTGGATGTGAATTATGACTTTGTCAACTAAAATAAGTGTGTTTAAAGTCATTTCTGTGCCTGGAACGGGTCAAAATGGAAGCTTTTGAGTAAGAAAAACTCTGTAAAAATGGCAATTTTGGTCACTGTGAGGGTTTAAAAAGTGGTTATTCAACATGAGGCACGATCCAATTGACATTTTGAATCATTTTTGGTACAGTCCAAAAAATCAATTTTCGGATGAAAAACGATGACTCCGGACCTGTCGAACGAACCCAAAATGGTCAATATGGATGAAATTTCAACATTTAATCTTTTGACTCTAAATGAATGTTGGATGTGAATTATGACTTTGTCAACTAGAATAAGTGTGTTTAAAGTCATTTCCGTGCCTGAAACGGGTCAAAATTGAAGCTTTTAAGTAAGCAAAACTCTGTAAAAATGGCAATTTTGGTCACGGTGAGGGTTGAAAAAGTGGTTATTCAACATGAGGCACGATCCAATTGACATTTTGAATCATTTTTGGTACAGTCCGAAAAATCAATTTTCGGATGAAAAACGATGACTCCGGACCTGTCGAACGATCCCAAAATGGTCAATATGGATGAAATTTCAACATTTAATCTTTTGACTCTAAATGACTGTTGAATGTGAATTATGACTTTGTCAACTAGAATAAGTGTGTTTAAAGTCATTTCTGTGCCTGGAACGGGTAAAGATGGAAGCTTTTGAGTAAGCAAAACTCTGTAAAAATGGCAATTTTGGTCACTGTGAGGGTTTAAAAAGTGGTTATTCAACATGAGGCACGATCCAATTGACATTTTGAATCATTTTTGGTACAGTCCAAAAAATCAATTTTCGGATGAAAAACGATGACTCCTGACCTGTCGAACGATCCCAAAATGGTCAATATGGATGAAATTTCAACATTTAATCTTTTGACTCTAAATGACTGTTAGATGTGAATTATGACTTTGTCATCTAGAATAAGTGTGTTTAAAGTCATTTCTGTGCCTGGAACGGGTCAAAATGGAAGCTTTTGAGTAAGCAAAACTCTGTAAAAATGGCAATTTTGGTCACTGTGAGGGTTTAAAAAGTGGTTATTCAACATGAGGCACGATCCAATTGACATTTTAAATCATTTTTGGTACAGTTCAAAAAATCAATTTTCGGATGAAAAACGATGACTCCGGACCTGTCGAACCATCCCAAAATGGTCAATATGGATGAAATTTCAACATTTAATCTTTTGACTCTAAATGACTGTTGGACGTGAATTATGACTTTGTCAACTAGAATAAGTGTGTTTAAAGTCATTTCTGTGCCTGGAACAGGTCAAATCGGAAGCTTTTGAGTAAGCAAAACTGTGTAAAAATGGCAATTTTGGTCACTGTGAGGGTTTAAAAAGTGGTTATTCAACATGAGGCACGATCCAATTGACATTTTGAATCATTTTTGGTACAGTACAAAAAATCAATTTAGTGTGTTTAAAGTCATTTCCGTGCCTGAAACGGGTCAAAATTGAAGCTTTTAAGTAAGCAAAATTCTGTAAAAATGGCAATTTTGGTCACTGTGAGGGTTGAAAAAGTGGTTATTCAACATGAGGCACGATCCAATTGACATTTTGAATCATTTTTGGTACAGTCCAAAAAATCAATTTTCGGATGAAAAACGATGACTCCGGACCTGTCGAACGATCCCAAAATGGTCAATATGGATGAAATTTCAACATTTAATCTTTTGACTCTAAATGACTGTTGGATGTGAATTATGACTTTGTCAACTAAAATAAGTGTGTTTAAAGTCATTTCCGTGCCTGGAACGGGTCAAAATGGAAGCTTTTAAGTAAGCAAAACTCTGTAAAAATGGCAATTTTGGTCACTGTGAGGGTTTAAAAAGTGGTTATTCAACATGAGGCACGATCCAATTGACATTTTGAATCATTTTTGGTACAGTACAAAAAATCAATTTTCGGATGAAAAACGATGACTCCGGACCTGTCGAACGATCCCAAAATGGTCAATATGGATGAAATTTCAACATTTAATCTTTTGACTCTAAATGACTGTTGGATGTGAATTATGACTTTGTCAACTAGAATAAGTGTGTTTAAAGTCATTTACGTGCCTGAAACGGGTCAAAATTGAAGCTTTTAAGTAAGCAAAACTCTGTAAAAATGGCAATTTTGGTCACTGTGAGGGTTGAAAAAGTGGTTATTCAACATGAGGCACGATCCAATTGACATTTTGAATCATTTTTGGTACAGTCCGAAAAATCAATTTTCGGATGAAAAACGATGACTCCGGACCTTTCGAACGATCCCAAAATGGTCAATATGGATGAAATTTCAACATTTAATCTTTTGACTCTAAATGACTGTTGGATGTGAATTATGACTTTGTCAACTAGAATAAGTGTGTTTAAAGTCATTTCTGTGCCTGAAACGGGTCAAAATTGAAGCTTTTGAGTAAGCAAAACTCTGTAAAAATGGCAATTTTGGTCACTGTGAGGGTTTAAAAAGTGGTTATTCAACATGAGGCACGATCCAATTGACATTTTGAATCATTTTTGGTACAGTCCAAAAAATCAATTTTCGGATGAAAAACGATGACTCCGGACCTGTCGAACGATCCCAAAATGGTCAATATGGATGAAATTTCAACATTTAATCTTTTGACTCTAAATGACTGTTGGATGTGAATTATGACTTTGTCAACTAAAATAAGTGTGTTTAAAGTCATTTCCGTGCCTGAAACGGGTAAAAATTGAAGCTTTTAAGTAAGCAAAACTCTGTAAAAATGGCAATTTTGGTCACGGTGAGGGTTGAAAAAGTGGTTATTCAACATGAGGCACGATCCAATTGACATTTTGAATCATTTTTGGTACAGTCCGAAAAATCAATTTTCGGATGAAAAACGATGACTCCGGACCTGTCGAACGATCCCAAAATGGTCAATATGGATGAAATTTCAACATTTAATCTTTTGACTCTAAATGACTGTTGGATGTGAATTATGACTTTGTCAACTAGAATAAGTGTGTTTAAAGTCATTTCTGTGCCTGGAACGGGTAAAGATGGAAGCTTTTGAGTAAGCAAAACTCTGTAAAAATGGCAATTTTGGTCACTGTGAGGGTTTAAAAAGTGGTTATTCAACATGAGGCACGATCCAATTGACATTTGGAATCATTTTTGGTACAGTCCAAAAAATCAATTTTCGGATGAAAAACGATGACTCCGGACCTGTCGAACAATCCCAAAATGGTCAATATGTATGAAATTTCAACATATAATCTTTTGACTCTAAATGACTGTTGGATGTGAATTATGACTTTGTCAACTAGAATAAGTGTGTTTAAAGTCATTTCTGTGCCTGGAACGGGTCAAAATGGAAGCTTTTGAGTAAGCAAAACTCTGTAAAAATGGCAATTTTGGTCACTGTGAGGGTTTAAAAAGTGTTTATTGAACATGAGGCACGATCCAATTGACATTTTGAATCATTTTTGGTACAGTCCGAAAAATCAATTTTCGGATGAAAAACGATGACTCCGGACCTGTCGAACGATCCCAAAATGGTCAATATGGATGAAATTTCAACATTTAATCTTTTGACTCTAAATGACTGTTGGATGTGAATTATGACTTTGTCAACTAGAATAAGTGTGTTTAAAGTCATTTCTGTGCCTGAAACGGGTCAAAATTGAAGCTTTTGAGTAAGCAAAACTCTGTAAAAATGGCAATTTTGGTCACTGTGAGGGTTTAAAAAGTGGTTATTCAACATGAGGCACGATCCAATTGACATTTTGAATCATTTTTGGTACAGTCCAAAAAATCAATTTTCGGATGAAAAACGATGACTCCGGACCTGTCGAACGATCCCAAAATGGTCAATATGGATGAAATTTCAACATTTAATCTTTTGACTCTAAATGACTGTTGGATGTGAATTATGACTTTGTCAACTAAAATAAGTGTGTTTAAAGGCATTTCTGTGCCTGAAACGGGTCAAAATTGAAGCTTTTGAGTAAGGAAAACTCTGTAAAAATGGCAATTTTGGTCACTGTGAGGGTTTAAAAAGTGGTTATTCAACATGAGGCACGATCCAATTGACATTTTGAATCATTTTTGGTACAGTCCGAAAAATCAATTTTCGGATGAAAAACGATGACTCCGGACCTGTTGAACGATCCCAAAATGGTCAATATGGATGAAATTTCAACATTTAATCTTTTGACTCTAAATGACTGTTGGATGTGAATTATGACTTTGTCAACTAGAATAAGTGTGTTTAAAGGCATTTCTGTGCCTGAAACGGGTCAAAATTGAAGCTTTTGAGTAAGCAAAACTCTGTAAAAATGGCAATTTTGGTCACTGTGAGGGTTTAAAAAGTGGTTATTCAACATGAGGCACGATCCAATTGACATTTTGAATCATTTTTGGTACAGTCCAAAAAATCAATTTTCGGATGAAAAACGATGACTCCGGACCTGTCGAACGATCCCAAAATGGTCAATATGGATGAAATTTCAACATTTAATCTTTTGACTCTAAATGACTGTTGGATGTGAATTATGACTTTGTCAACTAGAATAAGTGTGTTTAAAGTCATTTCTGTGCCTGAAACGGGTCAAAATTGAAGCTTTTGAGTAAGCAAAACTCTGTAAAAATGGCAATTTTGGTCACTGTGAGGGTTTAAAAAGTGGTTATTCAACATGAGGCACGATCCAATTGACATTTTGAATCATTTTTGGTACAGTCCAAAAAATCAATTTTCGGATGAAAAACGATGACTCCGGACCTGTCGAACGATCCCAAAATGGTCAATATGGATGAAATTTCAACATTTAATCTTTTGACTCTAAATGACTGTTGGATGTGAATTATGACTTTGTCAACTAAAATAAGTGTGTTTAAAGGCATTTCTGTGCCTGAAACGGGTCAAAATTGAAGCTTTTGAGTAAGGAAAACTCTGTAAAAATGGCAATTTTGGTCACTGTGAGGGTTTAAAAAGTGGTTATTCAACATGAGGCACGATCCAATTGACATTTTGAATCATTTTTGGTACAGTCCGAAAAATCAATTTTCGGATGAAAAACGATGACTCCGGACCTGTCGAACGATCCCAAAATGGTCAATATGGATGAAATTTCAACATTTAATCTTTTGACTCTAAATGACTGTTGGATGTGAATTATGACTTTGTCAACTAGAATAAGTGTGTTTAAAGTCATTTCTGTGCCTGAAACGGGTCAAAATTGAAGCTTTTGAGTAAGCAAAACTCTGTAAAAATGGCAATTTTGGTCACTGTGAGGGTTTAAAAAGTGGTTATTCAACATGAGGCACGATCCAATTGACATTTTGAATCATTTTTGGTACAGTCCAAAAAATCAATTTTCGGATGAAAAACGATGACTCCGGACCTGTCGAACGATCCCAAAATGGTCAATATGGATGAAATTTCAACATTTAATCTTTTGACTCTAAATGACTGTTGGATGTGAATTATGACTTTGTCAACTAAAATAAGTGTGTTTAAAGTCATTTCTGTGCCTGGAACGGGTCAAAATGGAAGCTTTTGAGTAAGCAAAACTCTGTAAAAATGGCAATTTTGGTCACTGTGAGGGTTTAAAAAGTGGTTATTCAACATGAGGCACGATCCAATTGACATTTTGAATCATTTTTGGTACAGTCCAAAAAATCAATTTTCGGATGAAAAACGATGACTCCGGACCTGTCGAACCATCCCAAAATGGTCAATATGGATGAAATTTCAACATTTAATCTTTTGACTCTAAATGACTGTTGGACGTGAATTATGACTTTGTCAACTAGAATAAGTGTGTTTAAAGTCATTTCTGTGCCTGGAACAGGTCAAATCGGAAGCTTTTGAGTAAGCAAAACTGTGTAAAAATGGCAATTTTGGTCACTGTGAGGGTTTAAAAAGTGGTTATTCAACATGAGGCACGATCCAATTGACATTTTGAATCATTTTTGGTACAGTACAAAAAATCAATTTAGTGTGTTTAAAGTCATTTCCGTGCCTGAAACGGGTCAAAATTGAAGCTTTTAAGTAAGCAAAATTCTGTAAAAATGGCAATTTTGGTCACTGTGAGGGTTGAAAAAGTGGTTATTCAACATGAGGCACGATCCAATTGACATTTTGAATCATTTTTGGTACAGTCCAAAAAATCAATTTTCGGATGAAAAACGATGACTCCGGACCTGTCGAACGATCCCAAAATGGTCAATATGGATGAAATTTCAACATTTAATCTTTTGACTCTAAATGACTGTTGGATGTGAATTATGACTTTGTCAACTAAAATAAGTGTGTTTAAAGTCATTTCCGTGCCTGGAACGGGTCAAAATGGAAGCTTTTAAGTAAGCAAAACTCTGTAAAAATGGCAATTTTGGTCACTGTGAGGGTTTAAAAAGTGGTTATTCAACATGAGGCACGATCCAATTGACATTTTGAATCATTTTTGGTACAGTACAAAAAATCAATTTTCGGATGAAAAACGATGACTCCGGACCTGTCGAACGATCCCAAAATGGTCAATATGGATGAAATTTCAACATTTAATCTTTTGACTCTAAATGACTGTTGGACGTGAATTATGACTTTGTCAACTAGAATAAGTGTGTTTAAAGTCATTTCTGTGCCTGGAACGGGTCAAATCGGAAGCTTTTGAGTAAGCAAAACTGTGTAAAAATGGCAATTTTGGTCACTGTGAGGGTTTAAAAAGTGGTTATTCAACATGAGGCACGATCCAATTGACATTTTGAATCATTTTTGGTACAGTACAAAAAATCAATTTAGTGTGTTTAAAGTCATTTCCGTGCCTGAAACGGGTCAAAATTGAAGCTTTTAAGTAAGCAAAATTCTGTAAAAATGGCAATTTTGGTCACTGTGAGGGTTGAAAAAGTGGTTATTCAACATGAGGCACGATCCAATTGACATTTTGAATCATTTTTGGTACAGTCCAAAAAATCAATTTTCGGATGAAAAACGATGACTCCGGACCTGTCGAACGATCCCAAAATGGTCAATATGGATGAAATTTCAACATTTAATCTTTTGACTCTAAATGACTGTTGGATGTGAATTATGACTTTGTCAACTAAAATAAGTGTGTTTAAAGTCATTTCTGTGCCTGAAACGGGTCAAAATTGAAGCTTTTGAGTAAGCAAAACTCTGTAAAAATGGCAATTTTGGTCACTGTGAGGGTTTAAAAAGTGGTTATTCAACATGAGGCACGATCCAATTGACATTTTGAATCATTTTTGGTACAGTCCAAAAAATCAATTTTCGGATGAAAAACGATGACTCCGGACCTGTCGAACGATCCCAAAATGGTCAATATGGATGAAATTTCAACATTTAATCTTTTGACTCTAAATGACTGTTGGATGTGAATTATGACTTTGTCAACTAAAATAAGTGTGTTTAAAGTCATTTCTGTGCCTGGAACGGGTCAAAATGGAAGCTTTTGAGTAAGCAAAACTCTGTAAAAATGGCAATTTTGGTCACTGTGAGGGTTTAAAAAGTGGTTATTCAACATGAGGCACGATCCAATTGACATTTTGAATCATTTTTGGTACAGTCCAAAAAATCAATTTTCGGATGAAAAACGATGACTCCGGACCTGTCGAACGAACCCAAAATGGTCAATATGGATGAAATTTCAACATTTAATCTTTTGACTCTAAATGAATGTTGGATGTGAATTATGACTTTGTCAACTAGAATAAGTGTGTTTAAAGTCATTTCCGTGCCTGAAACGGGTCAAAATTGAAGCTTTTAAGTAAGCAAAACTCTGTAAAAATGGCAATTTTGGTCACGGTGAGGGTTGAAAAAGTGGTTATTCAACATGAGGCACGATCCAATTGACATTTTGAATCATTTTTGGTACAGTCCGAAAAATCAATTTTCGGATGAAAAACGATGACTCCGGACCTGTCGAACGATCCCAAAATGGTCAATATGGATGAAATTTCAACATTTAATCTTTTGACTCTAAATGACTGTTGAATGTGAATTATGACTTTGTCAACTAGAATAAGTGTGTTTAAAGTCATTTCTGTGCCTGGAACGGGTAAAGATGGAAGCTTTTGAGTAAGCAAAACTCTGTAAAAATGGCAATTTTGGTCACTGTGAGGGTTTAAAAAGTGGTTATTCAACATGAGGCACGATCCAATTGACATTTTGAATCATTTTTGGTACAGTCCAAAAAATCAATTTTCGGATGAAAAACGATGACTCCTGACCTGTCGAACGATCCCAAAATGGTCAATATGGATGAAATTTCAACATTTAATCTTTTGACTCTAAATGACTGTTAGATGTGAATTATGACTTTGTCATCTAGAATAAGTGTGTTTAAAGTCATTTCTGTGCCTGGAACGGGTCAAAATTGAAGCTTTTGAGTAAGCAAAACTCTGTAAAAATGGCAATTTTGGTCACTGTGAGGGTTTAAAAAGTGGTTATTCAACATGAGGCACGATCCAATTGACATTTTGAATCATTTTTGGTACAGTCCGAAAAATCAATTTTCGGATGAAAAACGATGACTCCGGACCTGTCGAACGATCCCAAAATGGTCAATATGGATGAAATTTCAACATTTAATCTTTTGACTCTAAATGACTGTTGGATGTGAATTATGACTTTGTCAACTAGAATAAGTGTGTTTAAAGTAATTTCTGTGCCTGAAACGGGTCAAAATTGAAGCTTTTGAGTAAGCAAAACTCTGTAAAAATGGCAATTTTGGTCACTGTGAGGGTTTAAAAAGTGGTTATTCAACATGAGGCACGATCCAATTGACATTTTGAATCATTTTTGGTACAGTCCAAAAAATCAATTTTCGGATGAAAAACGATGACTCCGGACCTGTCGAACGATCCCAAAATGGTCAATATGGATGAAATTTCAACATTTAATCTTTTGACTCTAAATGACTGTTGGATGTGAATTATGACTTTGTCAACTAAAATAAGTGTGTTTAAAGGCATTTCTGTGCCTGAAACGGGTCAAAATTGAAGCTTTTGAGTAAGCAAAACTCTGTAAAAATGGCAATTTTGGTCACTGTGAGGGTTTAAAAAGTGGTTATTCAACATGAGGCACGATCCAATTGACATTTTGAATCATTTTTGGTACAGTCCGAAAAATCAATTTTCGGATGAAAAACGATGACTCCGGACCTGTCGAACGATCCCAAAATGGTCAATATGGATGAAATTTCAACATTTAATCTTTTGACTCTAAATGACTGTTGGATGTGAATTATGACTTTGTCAACTAGAATAAGTGTGTTTAAAGTCATTTCTGTGCCTGAAACGGGTCAAAATTGAAGCTTTTGAGTAAGCAAAACTCTGTAAAAATGGCAATTTTGGTCACTGTGAGGGTTTAAAAAGTGGTTATTCAACATGAGGCACGATCCAATTGACATTTTGAATCATTTTTGGTACAGTCCAAAAAATCAATTTTCGGATGAAAAACGATGACTCCGGACCTGTCGAACGAACCCAAAATGGTCAATATGGATGAAATTTCAACATTTAATCTTTTGACTCTAAATGAATGTTGGATGTGAATTATGACTTTGTCAACTAGAATAAGTGTGTTTAAAGTCATTTCCGTGCCTGAAACGGGTCAAAATTGAAGCTTTTAAGTAAGCAAAACTCTGTAAAAATGGCAATTTTGGTCACGGTGAGGGTTGAAAAAGTGGTTATTCAACATGAGGCACGATCCAATTGACATTTTGAATCATTTTTGGTACAGTCCGAAAAATCAATTTTCGGATGAAAAACGATGACTCCGGACCTGTCGAACGATCCCAAAATGGTCAATATGGATGAAATTTCAACATTTAATCTTTTGACTCTAAATGACTGTTGAATGTGAATTATGACTTTGTCAACTAGAATAAGTGTGTTTAAAGTCATTTCTGTGCCTGGAACGGGTAAAGATGGAAGCTTTTGAGTAAGCAAAACTCTGTAAAAATGGCAATTTTGGTCACTGTGAGGGTTTAAAAAGTGGTTATTCAACATGAGGCACAATCCAATTGACATTTTGAATCATTTTTTGTACAGTCCAAAAAATCAATTTTCGGATGAAAAACGATGACTCCTGACCTGTCGAACGATCCCAAAATGGTCAATATGGATGAAATTTCAACATTTAATCTTTTGACTCTAAATGACTGTTAGATGTGAATTATGACTTTGTCATCTAGAATAAGTGTGTTTAAAGTCATTTCTGTGCCTGGAACGGGTCAAAATGGAAGCTTTTGAGTAAGCAAAACTCTGTAAAAATGGCAATTTTGGTCACTGTGAGGGTTTAAAAAGTGGTTATTCAACATGAGGCACGATCCAATTGACATTTTGAATCATTTTTGGTACAGTTCAAAAAATCAATTTTCGGATGAAAAACGATGACTCCGGACCTGTCGAACGATCCCAAAATGGTCAATATGGATGAAATTTCAACATTTAATCTTTTGACTCTAAATGACTGTTGGACGTGAATTATGACTTTGTCAACTAGAATAAGTGTGTTTAAAGTCATTTCTGTGCCTGGAACGGGTCAAATCGGAAGCTTTTGAGTAAGCAAAACTGTGTAAAAATGGCAATTTTGGTCACTGTGAGGGTTTAAAAAGTGGTTATTCAACATGAGGCACGATCCAATTGACATTTTGAATCATTTTTGGTACAGTACAAAAAATCAATTTAGTGTGTTTAAAGTCATTTCCGTGCCTGAAACGGGTCAAAATTGAAGCTTTTAAGTAAGCAAAATTCTGTAAAAATGGCAATTTTGGTCACTGTGAGGGTTGAAAAAGTGGTTATTCAACATGAGGCACGATCCAATTGACATTTTGAATCATTTTTGGTACAGTCCAAAAAATCAATTTTCGGATGAAAAACGATGACTCCGGACCTGTCGAACGATCCCAAAATGGTCAATATGGATGAAATTTCAACATTTAATCTTTTGACTCTAAATGACTGTTGGATGTGAATTATGACTTTGTCAACTAAAATAAGTGTGTTTAAAGTCATTTCTGTGCCTGAAACGGGTCAAAATTGAAGCTTTTGAGTAAGCAAAACTCTGTAAAAATGGCAATTTTGGTCACTGTGAGGGTTTAAAAAGTGGTCATTCAACATGAGGCACGATCCAATTGACATTTTTAATCATTTTTGGTACAGTCCGAAAAATCAATTTTCGGATGAAAAACGATGACTCCGGACCTGTCGAACGATCCCAAAATGGTCAATATGGATGAAATTTCAACATTTAATCTTTTGACTCTAAATGACTGTTGGATGTGAATTATGACTTTGTCAACTAGAATAAGTGTGTTTAAAGTAATTTCTGTGCCTGAAACGGGTCAAAATTGAAGCTTTTGAGTAAGCAAAACTCTGTAAAAATGGCAATTTTGGTCACTGTGAGGGTTTAAAAAGTGGTTATTCAACATGAGGCACGATCCAATTGACATTTTGAATCATTTTTGGTACAGTCCAAAAAATCAATATTCGGATGAAAAACGATGACTCCGGACCTGTCGAACGATCCCAAAATGGTCAATATGGATGAAATTTCAACATTTAATCTTTTGACTCTAAATGACTGTTGGATGTGAATTATGACTTTGTCAACTAAAATAAGTGTGTTTAAAGGCATTTCTGTGCCTGAAACGGGTCAAAATTGAAGCTTTTGAGTAAGCAAAACTCTGTAAAAATGGCAATTTTGGTCACTGTGAGGGTTTAACCCCTTCCATGCTCATGACGAGCTCAGCTCGTCATGAGGCACAGTGGAGCTGTGCTTATGACGAGCTGAGCTCGTCATGAACAATGGGTATTCAAGGAGTTCAGCATCCAAGGAAAATTGCTGCAGCAGTCATGGTGTTAAAAAGTGGTTATTCAACATGAGGCACGATCCAATTGACATTTTGAATCATTTTTGGTACAGTCCGAAAAATCAATTTTCGGATGAAAAACGATGACTCCGGACCTGTCGAACGATCCCAAAATGGTCAATATGGATGAAATTTCAACATTTAATCTTTTGACTCTAAATGACTGTTGGATGTGAATTATGACTTTGTCAACTAGAATAAGTGTGTTTAAAGTCATTTCTGTGCCTGAAACGGGTCAAAATTGAAGCTTTTGAGTAAGCAAAACTCTGTAAAAATGGCAATTTTGGTCACTGTGAGGGTTTAAAAAGTGGTTATTCAACATGAGGCACGATCCAATTGACATTTTGAATCATTTTTGGTACAGTCCAAAAAAATCAATTTTCGGATGAAAAACGATGACTCCGGACCTGTCGAACGATCCCAAAATGGTCAATATGGATGAAATTTCAACATTTAATCTTTTGACTCTAAATGACTGTTGGACGTGAATTATGACTTTGTCAACTAGAATAAGTGTGTTTAAAGTCATTTCTGTGCCTGGAACGGGTCAAATCGGAAGCTTTTGAGTAAGCAAAACTGTGTAAAAATGGCAATTTTGGTCACTGTGAGGGTTTAAAAAGTGGTTATTCAACATGAGGCACGATCCAATTGACATTTTGAATCATTTTTGGTACAGTACAAAAAATCAATTTAGTGTGTTTAAAGTCATTTCCGTGCCTGAAACGGGTCAAAATTGAAGCTTTTAAGTAAGCAAAATTCTGTAAAAATGGCAATTTTGGTCACTGTGAGGGTTGAAAAAGTGGTTATTCAACATGAGGCACGATCCAATTGACATTTTGAATCATTTTTGGTACAGTCCAAAAAATCAATTTTCGGATGAAAAACGATGACTCCGGACCTGTCGAACGATCCCAAAATGGTCAATATGGATGAAATTTCAACATTTAATCTTTTGACTCTAAATGACTGTTGGATGTGAATTATGACTTTGTCAACTAAAATAAGTGTGTTTAAAGTCATTTCTGTGCCTGAAACGGGTCAAAATTGAAGCTTTTGAGTAAGCAAAACTCTGTAAAAATGGCAATTTTGGTCACTGTGAGGGTTTAAAAAGTGGTCATTCAACATGAGGCACGATCCAATTGACATTTTTAATCATTTTTGGTACAGTCCGAAAAATCAATTTTCGGATGAAAAACGATGACTCCGGACCTGTCGAACGATCCCAAAATGGTCAATATGGATGAAATTTCAACATTTAATCTTTTGACTCTAAATGACTGTTGGATGTGAATTATGACTTTGTCAACTAGAATAAGTGTGTTTAAAGTAATTTCTGTGCCTGAAACGGGTCAAAATTGAAGCTTTTGAGTAAGCAAAACTCTGTAAAAATGGCAATTTTGGTCACTGTGAGGGTTTAAAAAGTGGTTATTCAACATGAGGCACGATCCAATTGACATTTTGAATCATTTTTGGTACAGTCCAAAAAATCAATATTCGGATGAAAAACGATGACTCCGGACCTGTCGAACGATCCCAAAATGGTCAATATGGATGAAATTTCAACATTTAATCTTTTGACTCTAAATGACTGTTGGATGTGAATTATGACTTTGTCAACTAAAATAAGTGTGTTTAAAGGCATTTCTGTGCCTGAAACGGGTCAAAATTGAAGCTTTTGAGTAAGCAAAACTCTGTAAAAATGGCAATTTTGGTCACTGTGAGGGTTTAACCCCTTCCATGCTCATGACGAGCTCAGCTCGTCATGAGGCACAGTGGAGCTGTGCTTATGACGAGCTGAGCTCGTCATGAACAATGGGTATTCAAGGAGTTCAGCATCCAAGGAAAATTGCTGCAGCAGTCATGGTGTTAAAAAGTGGTTATTCAACATGAGGCACGATCCAATTGACATTTTGAATCATTTTTGGTACAGTCCGAAAAATCAATTTTCGGATGAAAAACGATGACTCCGGACCTGTCGAACGATCCCAAAATGGTCAATATGGATGAAATTTCAACATTTAATCTTTTGACTCTAAATGACTGTTGGATGTGAATTATGACTTTGTCAACTAGAATAAGTGTGTTTAAAGTCATTTCTGTGCCTGAAACGGGTCAAAATTGAAGCTTTTGAGTAAGCAAAACTCTGTAAAAATGGCAATTTTGGTCACTGTGAGGGTTTAAAAAGTGGTTATTCAACATGAGGCACGATCCAATTGACATTTTGAATCATTTTTGGTACAGTCCAAAAAATCAATTTTCGGATGAAAAACGATGACTCCGGACCTGTCGAACGATCCCAAAATGGTCAATATGGATGAAATTTCAACATTTAATCTTTTGACTCTAAATGACTGTTGGATGTGAATTATGACTTTGTCAACTAAAATAAGTGTGTTTAAAGTCATTTCTGTGCCTGGAACGGGTCAAAATGGAAGCTTTTGAGTAAGCAAAACTCTGTAAAAATGGCAATTTTGGTCACTGTGAGGGTTTAAAAAGTGGTTATTCAACATGAGGCACGATCCAATTGACATTTTGAATCATTTTTGGTACAGTCCAAAAAATCAATTTTCGGATGAAAAACGATGACTCCGGACCTGTCGAACGAACCCAAAATGGTCAATATGGATGAAATTTCAACATTTAATCTTTTGACTCTAAATGAATGTTGGATGTGAATTATGACTTTGTCAACTAGAATAAGTGTGTTTAAAGTCATTTCCGTGCCTGAAACGGGTCAAAATTGAAGCTTTTAAGTAAGCAAAACTCTGTAAAAATGGCAATTTTGGTCACGGTGAGGGTTGAAAAAGTGGTTATTCAACATGAGGCACGATCCAATTGACATTTTGAATCATTTTTGGTACAGTCCGAAAAATCAATTTTCGGATGAAAAACGATGACTCCGGACCTGTCGAACGATCCCAAAATGGTCAATATGGATGAAATTTCAACATTTAATCTTTTGACTCTAAATGACTGTTGAATGTGAATTATGACTTTGTCAACTAGAATAAGTGTGTTTAAAGTCATTTCTGTGCCTGGAACGGGTAAAGATGGAAGCTTTTGAGTAAGCAAAACTCTGTAAAAATGGCAATTTTGGTCACTGTGAGGGTTTAAAAAGTGGTTATTCAACATGAGGCACGATCCAATTGACATTTTGAATCATTTTTGGTACAGTCCAAAAAATCAATTTTCGGATGAAAAACGATGACTCCTGACCTGTCGAACGATCCCAAAATGGTCAATATGGATGAAATTTCAACATTTAATCTTTTGACTCTAAATGACTGTTAGATGTGAATTATGACTTTGTCATCTAGAATAAGTGTGTTTAAAGTCATTTCTGTGCCTGGAACGGGTCAAAATGGAAGCTTTTGAGTAAGCAAAACTCTGTAAAAATGGCAATTTTGGTCACTGTGAGGGTTTAAAAAGTGGTTATTCAACATGAGGCACGATCCAATTGACATTTTGAATCATTTTTGGTACAGTTCAAAAAATCAATTTTCGGATGAAAAACGATGACTCCGGACCTGTCGAACAATCCCAAAATGGTCAATATGTATGAAATTTCAACATATAATCTTTTGACTCTAAATGACTGTTGGATGTGAATTATGACTTTGTCAACTAGAATAAGTGTGTTTAAAGTCATTTCTGTGCCTGGAACGGGTCAAAATGGAAGCTTTTGAGTAAGCAAAACTCTGTAAAAATGGCAATTTTGGTCACTGTGAGGGTTTAAAAAGTGTTTATTCAACATGAGGCACGATCCAATTGACATTTTGAATCATTTTTGGTACAGTCCGAAAAATCAATTTTCGGATGAAAAACGATGACTCCGGACCTGTCGAACGATCCCAAAATGGTCAATATGGATGAAATTTCAACATTTAATCTTTTGACTCTAAATGACTGTTGGATGTGAATTATGACTTTGTCAACTAGAATAAGTGTGTTTAAAGTCATTTCTGTGCCTGAAACGGGTCAAAATTGAAGCTTTTGAGTAAGCAAAACTCTGTAAAAATGGCAATTTTGGTCACTGTGAGGGTTTAAAAAGTGGTTATTCAACATGAGGCACGATCCAATTGACATTTTGAATCATTTTTGGTACAGTCCAAAAAATCAATTTTCGGATGAAAAACGATGACTCCGGACCTGTCGAACGATCCCAAAATGGTCAATATGGATGAAATTTCAACATTTAATCTTTTGACTCTAAATGACTGTTGGATGTGAATTATGACTTTGTCAACTAAAATAAGTGTGTTTAAAGGCATTTCTGTGCCTGAAACGGGTCAAAATTGAAGCTTTTGAGTAAGGAAAACTCTGTAAAAATGGCAATTTTGGTCACTGTGAGGGTTTAAAAAGTGGTTATTCAACATGAGGCACGATCCAATTGACATTTTGAATCATTTTTGGTACAGTCCGAAAAATCAATTTTCGGATGAAAAACGATGACTCCGGACCTGTTGAACGATCCCAAAATGGTCAATATGGATGAAATTTCAACATTTAATCTTTTGACTCTAAATGACTGTTGGATGTGAATTATGACTTTGTCAACTAGAATAAGTGTGTTTAAAGGCATTTCTGTGCCTGAAACGGGTCAAAATTGAAGCTTTTGAGTAAGCAAAACTCTGTAAAAATGGCAATTTTGGTCACTGTGAGGGTTTAAAAAGTGGTTATTCAACATGAGGCACGATCCAATTGACATTTTGAATCATTTTTGGTACAGTCCAAAAAATCAATTTTCGGATGAAAAACGATGACTCCGGACCTGTCGAACGATCCCAAAATGGTCAATATGGATGAAATTTCAACATTTAATCTTTTGACTCTAAATGACTGTTGGATGTGAATTATGACTTTGTCAACTAGAATAAGTGTGTTTAAAGTCATTTCTGTGCCTGAAACGGGTCAAAATTGAAGCTTTTGAGTAAGCAAAACTCTGTAAAAATGGCAATTTTGGTCACTGTGAGGGTTTAAAAAGTGGTTATTCAACATGAGGCACGATCCAATTGACATTTTGAATCATTTTTGGTACAGTCCAAAAAATCAATTTTCGGATGAAAAACGATGACTCCGGACCTGTCGAACGATCCCAAAATGGTCAATATGGATGAAATTTCAACATTTAATCTTTTGACTCTAAATGACTGTTGGATGTGAATTATGACTTTGTCAACTAAAATAAGTGTGTTTAAAGGCATTTCTGTGCCTGAAACGGGTCAAAATTGAAGCTTTTGAGTAAGGAAAACTCTGTAAAAATGGCAATTTTGGTCACTGTGAGGGTTTAAAAAGTGGTTATTCAACATGAGGCACGATCCAATTGACATTTTGAATCATTTTTGGTACAGTCCGAAAAATCAATTTTCGGATGAAAAACGATGACTCCGGACCTGTCGAACGATCCCAAAATGGTCAATATGGATGAAATTTCAACATTTAATCTTTTGACTCTAAATGACTGTTGGATGTGAATTATGACTTTGTCAACTAGAATAAGTGTGTTTAAAGTCATTTCTGTGCCTGAAACGGGTCAAAATTGAAGCTTTTGAGTAAGCAAAACTCTGTAAAAATGGCAATTTTGGTCACTGTGAGGGTTTAAAAAGTGGTTATTCAACATGAGGCACGATCCAATTGACATTTTGAATCATTTTTGGTACAGTCCAAAAAATCAATTTTCGGATGAAAAACGATGACTCCGGACCTGTCGAACGATCCCAAAATGGTCAATATGGATGAAATTTCAACATTTAATCTTTTGACTCTAAATGACTGTTGGATGTGAATTATGACTTTGTCAACTAAAATAAGTGTGTTTAAAGTCATTTCTGTGCCTGGAACGGGTCAAAATGGAAGCTTTTGAGTAAGCAAAACTCTGTAAAAATGGCAATTTTGGTCACTGTGAGGGTTTAAAAAGTGGTTATTCAACATGAGGCACGATCCAATTGACATTTTGAATCATTTTTGGTACAGTCCAAAAAATCAATTTTCGGATGAAAAACGATGACTCCGGACCTGTCGAACCATCCCAAAATGGTCAATATGGATGAAATTTCAACATTTAATCTTTTGACTCTAAATGACTGTTGGACGTGAATTATGACTTTGTCAACTAGAATAAGTGTGTTTAAAGTCATTTCTGTGCCTGGAACAGGTCAAATCGGAAGCTTTTGAGTAAGCAAAACTGTGTAAAAATGGCAATTTTGGTCACTGTGAGGGTTTAAAAAGTGGTTATTCAACATGAGGCACGATCCAATTGACATTTTGAATCATTTTTGGTACAGTACAAAAAATCAATTTAGTGTGTTTAAAGTCATTTCCGTGCCTGAAACGGGTCAAAATTGAAGCTTTTAAGTAAGCAAAATTCTGTAAAAATGGCAATTTTGGTCACTGTGAGGGTTGAAAAAGTGGTTATTCAACATGAGGCACGATCCAATTGACATTTTGAATCATTTTTGGTACAGTCCAAAAAATCAATTTTCGGATGAAAAACGATGACTCCGGACCTGTCGAACGATCCCAAAATGGTCAATATGGATGAAATTTCAACATTTAATCTTTTGACTCTAAATGACTGTTGGATGTGAATTATGACTTTGTCAACTAAAATAAGTGTGTTTAAAGTCATTTCCGTGCCTGGAACGGGTCAAAATGGAAGCTTTTAAGTAAGCAAAACTCTGTAAAAATGGCAATTTTGGTCACTGTGAGGGTTTAAAAAGTGGTTATTCAACATGAGGCACGATCCAATTGACATTTTGAATCATTTTTGGTACAGTACAAAAAATCAATTTTCGGATGAAAAACGATGACTCCGGACCTGTCGAACGATCCCAAAATGGTCAATATGGATGAAATTTCAACATTTAATCTTTTGACTCTAAATGACTGTTGGACGTGAATTATGACTTTGTCAACTAGAATAAGTGTGTTTAAAGTCATTTCTGTGCCTGGAACGGGTCAAATCGGAAGCTTTTGAGTAAGCAAAACTGTGTAAAAATGGCAATTTTGGTCACTGTGAGGGTTTAAAAAGTGGTTATTCAACATGAGGCACGATCCAATTGACATTTTGAATCATTTTTGGTACAGTACAAAAAATCAATTTAGTGTGTTTAAAGTCATTTCCGTGCCTGAAACGGGTCAAAATTGAAGCTTTTAAGTAAGCAAAATTCTGTAAAAATGGCAATTTTGGTCACTGTGAGGGTTGAAAAAGTGGTTATTCAACATGAGGCACGATCCAATTGACATTTTGAATCATTTTTGGTACAGTCCAAAAAATCAATTTTCGGATGAAAAACGATGACTCCGGACCTGTCGAACGATCCCAAAATGGTCAATATGGATGAAATTTCAACATTTAATCTTTTGACTCTAAATGACTGTTGGATGTGAATTATGACTTTGTCAACTAAAATAAGTGTGTTTAAAGTCATTTCTGTGCCTGAAACGGGTCAAAATTGAAGCTTTTGAGTAAGCAAAACTCTGTAAAAATGGCAATTTTGGTCACTGTGAGGGTTTAAAAAGTGGTTATTCAACATGAGGCACGATCCAATTGACATTTTGAATCATTTTTGGTACAGTCCAAAAAATCAATTTTCGGATGAAAAACGATGACTCCGGACCTGTCGAACGATCCCAAAATGGTCAATATGGATGAAATTTCAACATTTAATCTTTTGACTCTAAATGACTGTTGGATGTGAATTATGACTTTGTCAACTAAAATAAGTGTGTTTAAAGTCATTTCTGTGCCTGGAACGGGTCAAAATGGAAGCTTTTGAGTAAGCAAAACTCTGTAAAAATGGCAATTTTGGTCACTGTGAGGGTTTAAAAAGTGGTTATTCAACATGAGGCACGATCCAATTGACATTTTGAATCATTTTTGGTACAGTCCAAAAAATCAATTTTCGGATGAAAAACGATGACTCCGGACCTGTCGAACGAACCCAAAATGGTCAATATGGATGAAATTTCAACATTTAATCTTTTGACTCTAAATGAATGTTGGATGTGAATTATGACTTTGTCAACTAGAATAAGTGTGTTTAAAGTCATTTCCGTGCCTGAAACGGGTCAAAATTGAAGCTTTTAAGTAAGCAAAACTCTGTAAAAATGGCAATTTTGGTCACGGTGAGGGTTGAAAAAGTGGTTATTCAACATGAGGCACGATCCAATTGACATTTTGAATCATTTTTGGTACAGTCCGAAAAATCAATTTTCGGATGAAAAACGATGACTCCGGACCTGTCGAACGATCCCAAAATGGTCAATATGGATGAAATTTCAACATTTAATCTTTTGACTCTAAATGACTGTTGAATGTGAATTATGACTTTGTCAACTAGAATAAGTGTGTTTAAAGTCATTTCTGTGCCTGGAACGGGTAAAGATGGAAGCTTTTGAGTAAGCAAAACTCTGTAAAAATGGCAATTTTGGTCACTGTGAGGGTTTAAAAAGTGGTTATTCAACATGAGGCACGATCCAATTGACATTTTGAATCATTTTTGGTACAGTCCAAAAAATCAATTTTCGGATGAAAAACGATGACTCCTGACCTGTCGAACGATCCCAAAATGGTCAATATGGATGAAATTTCAACATTTAATCTTTTGACTCTAAATGACTGTTAGATGTGAATTATGACTTTGTCATCTAGAATAAGTGTGTTTAAAGTCATTTCTGTGCCTGGAACGGGTCAAAATTGAAGCTTTTGAGTAAGCAAAACTCTGTAAAAATGGCAATTTTGGTCACTGTGAGGGTTTAAAAAGTGGTTATTCAACATGAGGCACGATCCAATTGACATTTTGAATCATTTTTGGTACAGTCCGAAAAATCAATTTTCGGATGAAAAACGATGACTCCGGACCTGTCGAACGATCCCAAAATGGTCAATATGGATGAAATTTCAACATTTAATCTTTTGACTCTAAATGACTGTTGGATGTGAATTATGACTTTGTCAACTAGAATAAGTGTGTTTAAAGTAATTTCTGTGCCTGAAACGGGTCAAAATTGAAGCTTTTGAGTAAGCAAAACTCTGTAAAAATGGCAATTTTGGTCACTGTGAGGGTTTAAAAAGTGGTTATTCAACATGAGGCACGATCCAATTGACATTTTGAATCATTTTTGGTACAGTCCAAAAAATCAATTTTCGGATGAAAAACGATGACTCCGGACCTGTCGAACGATCCCAAAATGGTCAATATGGATGAAATTTCAACATTTAATCTTTTGACTCTAAATGACTGTTGGATGTGAATTATGACTTTGTCAACTAAAATAAGTGTGTTTAAAGGCATTTCTGTGCCTGAAACGGGTCAAAATTGAAGCTTTTGAGTAAGCAAAACTCTGTAAAAATGGCAATTTTGGTCACTGTGAGGGTTTAAAAAGTGGTTATTCAACATGAGGCACGATCCAATTGACATTTTGAATCATTTTTGGTACAGTCCGAAAAATCAATTTTCGGATGAAAAACGATGACTCCGGACCTGTCGAACGATCCCAAAATGGTCAATATGGATGAAATTTCAACATTTAATCTTTTGACTCTAAATGACTGTTGGATGTGAATTATGACTTTGTCAACTAGAATAAGTGTGTTTAAAGTCATTTCTGTGCCTGAAACGGGTCAAAATTGAAGCTTTTGAGTAAGCAAAACTCTGTAAAAATGGCAATTTTGGTCACTGTGAGGGTTTAAAAAGTGGTTATTCAACATGAGGCACGATCCAATTGACATTTTGAATCATTTTTGGTACAGTCCAAAAAATCAATTTTCGGATGAAAAACGATGACTCCGGACCTGTCGAACGAACCCAAAATGGTCAATATGGATGAAATTTCAACATTTAATCTTTTGACTCTAAATGAATGTTGGATGTGAATTATGACTTTGTCAACTAGAATAAGTGTGTTTAAAGTCATTTCCGTGCCTGAAACGGGTCAAAATTGAAGCTTTTAAGTAAGCAAAACTCTGTAAAAATGGCAATTTTGGTCACGGTGAGGGTTGAAAAAGTGGTTATTCAACATGAGGCACGATCCAATTGACATTTTGAATCATTTTTGGTACAGTCCGAAAAATCAATTTTCGGATGAAAAACGATGACTCCGGACCTGTCGAACGATCCCAAAATGGTCAATATGGATGAAATTTCAACATTTAATCTTTTGACTCTAAATGACTGTTGAATGTGAATTATGACTTTGTCAACTAGAATAAGTGTGTTTAAAGTCATTTCTGTGCCTGGAACGGGTAAAGATGGAAGCTTTTGAGTAAGCAAAACTCTGTAAAAATGGCAATTTTGGTCACTGTGAGGGTTTAAAAAGTGGTTATTCAACATGAGGCACAATCCAATTGACATTTTGAATCATTTTTTGTACAGTCCAAAAAATCAATTTTCGGATGAAAAACGATGACTCCTGACCTGTCGAACGATCCCAAAATGGTCAATATGGATGAAATTTCAACATTTAATCTTTTGACTCTAAATGACTGTTAGATGTGAATTATGACTTTGTCATCTAGAATAAGTGTGTTTAAAGTCATTTCTGTGCCTGGAACGGGTCAAAATGGAAGCTTTTGAGTAAGCAAAACTCTGTAAAAATGGCAATTTTGGTCACTGTGAGGGTTTAAAAAGTGGTTATTCAACATGAGGCACGATCCAATTGACATTTTGAATCATTTTTGGTACAGTTCAAAAAATCAATTTTCGGATGAAAAACGATGACTCCGGACCTGTCGAACGATCCCAAAATGGTCAATATGGATGAAATTTCAACATTTAATCTTTTGACTCTAAATGACTGTTGGACGTGAATTATGACTTTGTCAACTAGAATAAGTGTGTTTAAAGTCATTTCTGTGCCTGGAACGGGTCAAATCGGAAGCTTTTGAGTAAGCAAAACTGTGTAAAAATGGCAATTTTGGTCACTGTGAGGGTTTAAAAAGTGGTTATTCAACATGAGGCACGATCCAATTGACATTTTGAATCATTTTTGGTACAGTACAAAAAATCAATTTAGTGTGTTTAAAGTCATTTCCGTGCCTGAAACGGGTCAAAATTGAAGCTTTTAAGTAAGCAAAATTCTGTAAAAATGGCAATTTTGGTCACTGTGAGGGTTGAAAAAGTGGTTATTCAACATGAGGCACGATCCAATTGACATTTTGAATCATTTTTGGTACAGTCCAAAAAATCAATTTTCGGATGAAAAACGATGACTCCGGACCTGTCGAACGATCCCAAAATGGTCAATATGGATGAAATTTCAACATTTAATCTTTTGACTCTAAATGACTGTTGGATGTGAATTATGACTTTGTCAACTAAAATAAGTGTGTTTAAAGTCATTTCTGTGCCTGAAACGGGTCAAAATTGAAGCTTTTGAGTAAGCAAAACTCTGTAAAAATGGCAATTTTGGTCACTGTGAGGGTTTAAAAAGTGGTCATTCAACATGAGGCACGATCCAATTGACATTTTTAATCATTTTTGGTACAGTCCGAAAAATCAATTTTCGGATGAAAAACGATGACTCCGGACCTGTCGAACGATCCCAAAATGGTCAATATGGATGAAATTTCAACATTTAATCTTTTGACTCTAAATGACTGTTGGATGTGAATTATGACTTTGTCAACTAGAATAAGTGTGTTTAAAGTAATTTCTGTGCCTGAAACGGGTCAAAATTGAAGCTTTTGAGTAAGCAAAACTCTGTAAAAATGGCAATTTTGGTCACTGTGAGGGTTTAAAAAGTGGTTATTCAACATGAGGCACGATCCAATTGACATTTTGAATCATTTTTGGTACAGTCCAAAAAATCAATATTCGGATGAAAAACGATGACTCCGGACCTGTCGAACGATCCCAAAATGGTCAATATGGATGAAATTTCAACATTTAATCTTTTGACTCTAAATGACTGTTGGATGTGAATTATGACTTTGTCAACTAAAATAAGTGTGTTTAAAGGCATTTCTGTGCCTGAAACGGGTCAAAATTGAAGCTTTTGAGTAAGCAAAACTCTGTAAAAATGGCAATTTTGGTCACTGTGAGGGTTTAACCCCTTCCATGCTCATGACGAGCTCAGCTCGTCATGAGGCACAGTGGAGCTGTGCTTATGACGAGCTGAGCTCGTCATGAACAATGGGTATTCAAGGAGTTCAGCATCCAAGGAAAATTGCTGCAGCAGTCATGGTGTTAAAAAGTGGTTATTCAACATGAGGCACGATCCAATTGACATTTTGAATCATTTTTGGTACAGTCCGAAAAATCAATTTTCGGATGAAAAACGATGACTCCGGACCTGTCGAACGATCCCAAAATGGTCAATATGGATGAAATTTCAACATTTAATCTTTTGACTCTAAATGACTGTTGGATGTGAATTATGACTTTGTCAACTAGAATAAGTGTGTTTAAAGTCATTTCTGTGCCTGAAACGGGTCAAAATTGAAGCTTTTGAGTAAGCAAAACTCTGTAAAAATGGCAATTTTGGTCACTGTGAGGGTTTAAAAAGTGGTTATTCAACATGAGGCACGATCCAATTGACATTTTGAATCATTTTTGGTACAGTCCAAAAAAATCAATTTTCGGATGAAAAACGATGACTCCGGACCTGTCGAACGATCCCAAAATGGTCAATATGGATGAAATTTCAACATTTAATCTTTTGACTCTAAATGACTGTTGGATCTGAATTATGACTTTGTCAACTAAAATAAGTGTGTTTAAAGTCATTTCTGTGCCTGAAACGGGTCAAAATTGAAGCTTTTGAGTAAGCAAAACTCTGTAAAAATGGCAATTTTGGTCACTGTGAGGGTTTAAAAAGTGGTTATTCAACATGAGGCACGATCCAATTGACATTTTGAATCATTTTTGGTACAGTCCAAAAAATCAATTTTCGGATGAAAAACGATGACTCCGGACCTGTCGAACGATCCCAAAATGGTCAATATGGATGAAATTTCAACATTTAATCTTTTGACTCTAAATGACTGTTGGATGTGAATTATGACTTTGTCAACTAAAATAAGTGTGTTTAAAGTCATTTCTGTGCCTGGAACGGGTCAAAATGGAAGCTTTTGAGTAAGCAAAACTCTGTAAAAATGGCAATTTTGGTCACTGTGAGGGTTTAAAAAGTGGTTATTCAACATGAGGCACGATCCAATTGACATTTTGAATCATTTTTGGTACAGTCCAAAAAATCAATTTTCGGATGAAAAACGATGACTCCGGACCTGTCGAACGAACCCAAAATGGTCAATATGGATGAAATTTCAACATTTAATCTTTTGACTCTAAATGAATGTTGGATGTGAATTATGACTTTGTCAACTAGAATAAGTGTGTTTAAAGTCATTTCCGTGCCTGAAACGGGTCAAAATTGAAGCTTTTAAGTAAGCAAAACTCTGTAAAAATGGCAATTTTGGTCACGGTGAGGGTTGAAAAAGTGGTTATTCAACATGAGGCACGATCCAATTGACATTTTGAATCATTTTTGGTACAGTCCGAAAAATCAATTTTCGGATGAAAAACGATGACTCCGGACCTGTCGAACGATCCCAAAATGGTCAATATGGATGAAATTTCAACATTTAATCTTTTGACTCTAAATGACTGTTGAATGTGAATTATGACTTTGTCAACTAGAATAAGTGTGTTTAAAGTCATTTCTGTGCCTGGAACGGGTAAAGATGGAAGCTTTTGAGTAAGCAAAACTCTGTAAAAATGGCAATTTTGGTCACTGTGAGGGTTTAAAAAGTGGTTATTCAACATGAGGCACGATCCAATTGACATTTTGAATCATTTTTGGTACAGTCCAAAAAATCAATTTTCGGATGAAAAACGATGACTCCTGACCTGTCGAACGATCCCAAAATGGTCAATATGGATGAAATTTCAACATTTAATCTTTTGACTCTAAATGACTGTTAGATGTGAATTATGACTTTGTCATCTAGAATAAGTGTGTTTAAAGTCATTTCTGTGCCTGGAACGGGTCAAAATGGAAGCTTTTGAGTAAGCAAAACTCTGTAAAAATGGCAATTTTGGTCACTGTGAGGGTTTAAAAAGTGGTTATTCAACATGAGGCACGATCCAATTGACATTTTGAATCATTTTTGGTACAGTTCAAAAAATCAATTTTCGGATGAAAAACGATGACTCCGGACCTGTCGAACGATCCCAAAATGGTCAATATGGATGAAATTTCAACATTTAATCTTTTGACTCTAAATGACTGTTGGACGTGAATTATGACTTTGTCAACTAGAATAAGTGTGTTTAAAGTCATTTCTGTGCCTGGAACGGGTCAAATCGGAAGCTTTTGAGTAAGCAAAACTGTGTAAAAATGGCAATTTTGGTCACTGTGAGGGTTTAAAAAGTGGTTATTCAACATGAGGCACGATCCAATTGACATTTTGAATCATTTTTGGTACAGTACAAAAAATCAATTTAGTGTGTTTAAAGTCATTTCCGTGCCTGAAACGGGTCAAAATTGAAGCTTTTAAGTAAGCAAAATTCTGTAAAAATGGCAATTTTGGTCACTGTGAGGGTTGAAAAAGTGGTTATTCAACATGAGGCACGATCCAATTGACATTTTGAATCATTTTTAGTACAGTCCGAAAAATCAATTTTCGGATGAAAAACGATGACTCCGGACCTGTCGAACGATCCCAAAATGGTCAATATGGATGAAATTTCAACATTTAATCTTTTGACTCTAAATGACTGTTGGATGTGAATTATGACTTTGTCAACTAGAATAAGTGTGTTTAAAGTCATTTCTGTGCCTGAAACGGGTCAAAATTGAAGCTTTTGAGTAAGCAAAACTCTGTAAAAATGGCAATTTTGGTCACTGTGAGGGTTTAAAAAGTGGTTATTCAACATGAGGCACGATCCAATTGACATTTTGAATCATTTTTGGTACAGTCCAAAAAATCAATTTTCGGATGAAAAACGATGACTCCGGACCTGTCGAACGATCCCAAAATGGTCAATATGGATGAAATTTCAACATTTAATCTTTTGACTCTAAATGACTGTTGGATGTGAATTATGACTTTGTCAACTAAAATAAGTGTGTTTAAAGTCATTTCTGTGCCTGAAACGGGTCAAAATTGAAGCTTTTGAGTAAGCAAAACTCTGTAAAAATGGCAATTTTGGTCACTGTGAGGGTTTAAAAAGTGGTTATTCAACATGAGGCACGATCCAATTGACATTTTGAATCATTTTTGGTACAGTCCAAAAAATCAATTTTCGGATGAAAAACGATGACTCCGGACCTGTCGAACGATCCCAAAATGGTCAATATGGATGAAATTTCAACATTTAATCTTTTGACTCTAAATGACTGTTGGATGTGAATTATGACTTTGTCAACTAAAATAAGTGTGTTTAAAGTCATTTCTGTGCCTGGAACGGGTCAAAATGGAAGCTTTTGAGTAAGAAAAACTCTGTAAAAATGGCAATTTTGGTCACTGTGAGGGTTTAAAAAGTGGTTATTCAACATGAGGCACGATCCAATTGACATTTTGAATCATTTTTGGTACAGTCCAAAAAATCAATTTTCGGATGAAAAACGATGACTCCGGACCTGTCGAACGAACCCAAAATGGTCAATATGGATGAAATTTCAACATTTAATCTTTTGACTCTAAATGAATGTTGGATGTGAATTATGACTTTGTCAACTAGAATAAGTGTGTTTAAAGTCATTTCCGTGCCTGAAACGGGTCAAAATTGAAGCTTTTAAGTAAGCAAAACTCTGTAAAAATGGCAATTTTGGTCACGGTGAGGGTTGAAAAAGTGGTTATTCAACATGAGGCACGATCCAATTGACATTTTGAATCATTTTTGGTACAGTCCGAAAAATCAATTTTCGGATGAAAAACGATGACTCCGGACCTGTCGAACGATCCCAAAATGGTCAATATGGATGAAATTTCAACATTTAATCTTTTGACTCTAAATGACTGTTGAATGTGAATTATGACTTTGTCAACTAGAATAAGTGTGTTTAAAGTCATTTCTGTGCCTGGAACGGGTAAAGATGGAAGCTTTTGAGTAAGCAAAACTCTGTAAAAATGGCAATTTTGGTCACTGTGAGGGTTTAAAAAGTGGTTATTCAACATGAGGCACGATCCAATTGACATTTTGAATCATTTTTGGTACAGTCCAAAAAATCAATTTTCGGATGAAAAACGATGACTCCTGACCTGTCGAACGATCCCAAAATGGTCAATATGGATGAAATTTCAACATTTAATCTTTTGACTCTAAATGACTGTTAGATGTGAATTATGACTTTGTCATCTAGAATAAGTGTGTTTAAAGTCATTTCTGTGCCTGGAACGGGTCAAAATGGAAGCTTTTGAGTAAGCAAAACTCTGTAAAAATGGCAATTTTGGTCACTGTGAGGGTTTAAAAAGTGGTTATTCAACATGAGGCACGATCCAATTGACATTTTAAATCATTTTTGGTACAGTTCAAAAAATCAATTTTCGGATGAAAAACGATGACTCCGGACCTGTCGAACCATCCCAAAATGGTCAATATGGATGAAATTTCAACATTTAATCTTTTGACTCTAAATGACTGTTGGACGTGAATTATGACTTTGTCAACTAGAATAAGTGTGTTTAAAGTCATTTCTGTGCCTGGAACAGGTCAAATCGGAAGCTTTTGAGTAAGCAAAACTGTGTAAAAATGGCAATTTTGGTCACTGTGAGGGTTTAAAAAGTGGTTATTCAACATGAGGCACGATCCAATTGACATTTTGAATCATTTTTGGTACAGTACAAAAAATCAATTTAGTGTGTTTAAAGTCATTTCCGTGCCTGAAACGGGTCAAAATTGAAGCTTTTAAGTAAGCAAAATTCTGTAAAAATGGCAATTTTGGTCACTGTGAGGGTTGAAAAAGTGGTTATTCAACATGAGGCACGATCCAATTGACATTTTGAATCATTTTTGGTACAGTCCAAAAAATCAATTTTCGGATGAAAAACGATGACTCCGGACCTGTCGAACGATCCCAAAATGGTCAATATGGATGAAATTTCAACATTTAATCTTTTGACTCTAAATGACTGTTGGATGTGAATTATGACTTTGTCAACTAAAATAAGTGTGTTTAAAGTCATTTCCGTGCCTGGAACGGGTCAAAATGGAAGCTTTTAAGTAAGCAAAACTCTGTAAAAATGGCAATTTTGGTCACTGTGAGGGTTTAAAAAGTGGTTATTCAACATGAGGCACGATCCAATTGACATTTTGAATCATTTTTGGTACAGTACAAAAAATCAATTTTCGGATGAAAAACGATGACTCCGGACCTGTCGAACGATCCCAAAATGGTCAATATGGATGAAATTTCAACATTTAATCTTTTGACTCTAAATGACTGTTGGATGTGAATTATGACTTTGTCAACTAGAATAAGTGTGTTTAAAGTCATTTACGTGCCTGAAACGGGTCAAAATTGAAGCTTTTAAGTAAGCAAAACTCTGTAAAAATGGCAATTTTGGTCACTGTGAGGGTTGAAAAAGTGGTTATTCAACATGAGGCACGATCCAATTGACATTTTGAATCATTTTTGGTACAGTCCGAAAAATCAATTTTCGGATGAAAAACGATGACTCCGGACCTTTCGAACGATCCCAAAATGGTCAATATGGATGAAATTTCAACATTTAATCTTTTGACTCTAAATGACTGTTGGATGTGAATTATGACTTTGTCAACTAGAATAAGTGTGTTTAAAGTCATTTCTGTGCCTGAAACGGGTCAAAATTGAAGCTTTTGAGTAAGCAAAACTCTGTAAAAATGGCAATTTTGGTCACTGTGAGGGTTTAAAAAGTGGTTATTCAACATGAGGCACGATCCAATTGACATTTTGAATCATTTTTGGTACAGTCCAAAAAATCAATTTTCGGATGAAAAACGATGACTCCGGACCTGTCGAACGATCCCAAAATGGTCAATATGGATGAAATTTCAACATTTAATCTTTTGACTCTAAATGACTGTTGGATGTGAATTATGACTTTGTCAACTAAAATAAGTGTGTTTAAAGTCATTTCCGTGCCTGAAACGGGTAAAAATTGAAGCTTTTAAGTAAGCAAAACTCTGTAAAAATGGCAATTTTGGTCACGGTGAGGGTTGAAAAAGTGGTTATTCAACATGAGGCACGATCCAATTGACATTTTGAATCATTTTTGGTACAGTCCGAAAAATCAATTTTCGGATGAAAAACGATGACTCCGGACCTGTCGAACGATCCCAAAATGGTCAATATGGATGAAATTTCAACATTTAATCTTTTGACTCTAAATGACTGTTGGATGTGAATTATGACTTTGTCAACTAGAATAAGTGTGTTTAAAGTCATTTCTGTGCCTGGAACGGGTAAAGATGGAAGCTTTTGAGTAAGCAAAACTCTGTAAAAATGGCAATTTTGGTCACTGTGAGGGTTTAAAAAGTGGTTATTCAACATGAGGCACGATCCAATTGACATTTGGAATCATTTTTGGTACAGTCCAAAAAATCAATTTTCGGATGAAAAACGATGACTCCGGACCTGTCGAACAATCCCAAAATGGTCAATATGTATGAAATTTCAACATATAATCTTTTGACTCTAAATGACTGTTGGATGTGAATTATGACTTTGTCAACTAGAATAAGTGTGTTTAAAGTCATTTCTGTGCCTGGAACGGGTCAAAATGGAAGCTTTTGAGTAAGCAAAACTCTGTAAAAATGGCAATTTTGGTCACTGTGAGGGTTTAAAAAGTGTTTATTCAACATGAGGCACGATCCAATTGACATTTTGAATCATTTTTGGTACAGTCCGAAAAATCAATTTTCGGATGAAAAACGATGACTCCGGACCTGTCGAACGATCCCAAAATGGTCAATATGGATGAAATTTCAACATTTAATCTTTTGACTCTAAATGACTGTTGGATGTGAATTATGACTTTGTCAACTAGAATAAGTGTGTTTAAAGTCATTTCTGTGCCTGAAACGGGTCAAAATTGAAGCTTTTGAGTAAGCAAAACTCTGTAAAAATGGCAATTTTGGTCACTGTGAGGGTTTAAAAAGTGGTTATTCAACATGAGGCACGATCCAATTGACATTTTGAATCATTTTTGGTACAGTCCAAAAAATCAATTTTCGGATGAAAAACGATGACTCCGGACCTGTCGAACGATCCCAAAATGGTCAATATGGATGAAATTTCAACATTTAATCTTTTGACTCTAAATGACTGTTGGATGTGAATTATGACTTTGTCAACTAAAATAAGTGTGTTTAAAGGCATTTCTGTGCCTGAAACGGGTCAAAATTGAAGCTTTTGAGTAAGGAAAACTCTGTAAAAATGGCAATTTTGGTCACTGTGAGGGTTTAAAAAGTGGTTATTCAACATGAGGCACGATCCAATTGACATTTTGAATCATTTTTGGTACAGTCCGAAAAATCAATTTTCGGATGAAAAACGATGACTCCGGACCTGTTGAACGATCCCAAAATGGTCAATATGGATGAAATTTCAACATTTAATCTTTTGACTCTAAATGACTGTTGGATGTGAATTATGACTTTGTCAACTAGAATAAGTGTGTTTAAAGGCATTTCTGTGCCTGAAACGGGTCAAAATTGAAGCTTTTGAGTAAGCAAAACTCTGTAAAAATGGCAATTTTGGTCACTGTGAGGGTTTAAAAAGTGGTTATTCAACATGAGGCACGATCCAATTGACATTTTGAATCATTTTTGGTACAGTCCAAAAAATCAATTTTCGGATGAAAAACGATGACTCCGGACCTGTCGAACGATCCCAAAATGGTCAATATGGATGAAATTTCAACATTTAATCTTTTGACTCTAAATGACTGTTGGATGTGAATTATGACTTTGTCAACTAGAATAAGTGTGTTTAAAGTCATTTCTGTGCCTGAAACGGGTCAAAATTGAAGCTTTTGAGTAAGCAAAACTCTGTAAAAATGGCAATTTTGGTCACTGTGAGGGTTTAAAAAGTGGTTATTCAACATGAGGCACGATCCAATTGACATTTTGAATCATTTTTGGTACAGTCCAAAAAATCAATTTTCGGATGAAAAACGATGACTCCGGACCTGTCGAACGATCCCAAAATGGTCAATATGGATGAAATTTCAACATTTAATCTTTTGACTCTAAATGACTGTTGGATGTGAATTATGACTTTGTCAACTAAAATAAGTGTGTTTAAAGGCATTTCTGTGCCTGAAACGGGTCAAAATTGAAGCTTTTGAGTAAGGAAAACTCTGTAAAAATGGCAATTTTGGTCACTGTGAGGGTTTAAAAAGTGGTTATTCAACATGAGGCACGATCCAATTGACATTTTGAATCATTTTTGGTACAGTCCGAAAAATCAATTTTCGGATGAAAAACGATGACTCCGGACCTGTCGAACGATCCCAAAATGGTCAATATGGATGAAATTTCAACATTTAATCTTTTGACTCTAAATGACTGTTGGATGTGAATTATGACTTTGTCAACTAGAATAAGTGTGTTTAAAGTCATTTCTGTGCCTGAAACGGGTCAAAATTGAAGCTTTTGAGTAAGCAAAACTCTGTAAAAATGGCAATTTTGGTCACTGTGAGGGTTTCAAAAGTGGTTATTCAACATGAGGCACGATCCAATTGACATTTTGAATCATTTTTGGTACAGTCCAAAAAATCAATTTTCGGATGAAAAACGATGACTCCGGACCTGTCGAACGATCCCAAAATGGTCAATATGGATGAAATTTCAACATTTAATCTTTTGACTCTAAATGACTGTTGGATGTGAATTATGACTTTGTCAACTAAAATAAGTGTGTTTAAAGTCATTTCTGTGCCTGGAACGGGTCAAAATGGAAGCTTTTGAGTAAGCAAAACTCTGTAAAAATGGCAATTTTGGTCACTGTGAGGGTTTAAAAAGTGGTTATTCAACATGAGGCACGATCCAATTGACATTTTGAATCATTTTTGGTACAGTCCAAAAAATCAATTTTCGGATGAAAAACGATGACTCCGGACCTGTCGAACCATCCCAAAATGGTCAATATGGATGAAATTTCAACATTTAATCTTTTGACTCTAAATGACTGTTGGACGTGAATTATGACTTTGTCAACTAGAATAAGTGTGTTTAAAGTCATTTCTGTGCCTGGAACAGGTCAAATCGGAAGCTTTTGAGTAAGCAAAACTGTGTAAAAATGGCAATTTTGGTCACTGTGAGGGTTTAAAAAGTGGTTATTCAACATGAGGCACGATCCAATTGACATTTTGAATCATTTTTGGTACAGTACAAAAAATCAATTTAGTGTGTTTAAAGTCATTTCCGTGCCTGAAACGGGTCAAAATTGAAGCTTTTAAGTAAGCAAAATTCTGTAAAAATGGCAATTTTGGTCACTGTGAGGGTTGAAAAAGTGGTTATTCAACATGAGGCACGATCCAATTGACATTTTGAATCATTTTTGGTACAGTCCAAAAAATCAATTTTCGGATGAAAAACGATGACTCCGGACCTGTCGAACGATCCCAAAATGGTCAATATGGATGAAATTTCAACATTTAATCTTTTGACTCTAAATGACTGTTGGATGTGAATTATGACTTTGTCAACTAAAATAAGTGTGTTTAAAGTCATTTCCGTGCCTGGAACGGGTCAAAATGGAAGCTTTTAAGTAAGCAAAACTCTGTAAAAATGGCAATTTTGGTCACTGTGAGGGTTTAAAAAGTGGTTATTCAACATGAGGCACGATCCAATTGACATTTTGAATCATTTTTGGTACAGTACAAAAAATCAATTTTCGGATGAAAAACGATGACTCCGGACCTGTCGAACGATCCCAAAATGGTCAATATGGATGAAATTTCAACATTTAATCTTTTGACTCTAAATGACTGTTGGATGTGAATTATGACTTTGTCAACTAGAATAAGTGTGTTTAAAGTCATTTACGTGCCTGAAACGGGTCAAAATTGAAGCTTTTAAGTAAGCAAAACTCTGTAAAAATGGCAATTTTGGTCACTGTGAGGGTTGAAAAAGTGGTTATTCAACATGAGGCACGATCCAATTGACATTTTGAATCATTTTTGGTACAGTCCGAAAAATCAATTTTCGGATGAAAAACGATGACTCCGGACCTTTCGAACGATCCCAAAATGGTCAATATGGATGAAATTTCAACATTTAATCTTTTGACTCTAAATGACTGTTGGATGTGAATTATGACTTTGTCAACTAGAATAAGTGTGTTTAAAGTCATTTCTGTGCCTGAAACGGGTCAAAATTGAAGCTTTTGAGTAAGCAAAACTCTGTAAAAATGGCAATTTTGGTCACTGTGAGGGTTTAAAAAGTGGTTATTCAACATGAGGCACGATCCAATTGACATTTTGAATCATTTTTGGTACAGTCCAAAAAATCAATTTTCGGATGAAAAACGATGACTCCGGACCTGTCGAACGATCCCAAAATGGTCAATATGGATGAAATTTCAACATTTAATCTTTTGACTCTAAATGACTGTTGGATGTGAATTATGACTTTGTCAACTAAAATAAGTGTGTTTAAAGTCATTTCCGTGCCTGAAACGGGTAAAAATTGAAGCTTTTAAGTAAGCAAAACTCTGTAAAAATGGCAATTTTGGTCACGGTGAGGGTTGAAAAAGTGGTTATTCAACATGAGGCACGATCCAATTGACATTTTGAATCATTTTTGGTACAGTCCGAAAAATCAATTTTCGGATGAAAAACGATGACTCCGGACCTGTCGAACGATCCCAAAATGGTCAATATGGATGAAATTTCAACATTTAATCTTTTGACTCTAAATGACTGTTGGATGTGAATTATGACTTTGTCAACTAGAATAAGTGTGTTTAAAGTCATTTCTGTGCCTGGAACGGGTAAAGATGGAAGCTTTTGAGTAAGCAAAACTCTGTAAAAATGGCAATTTTGGTCACTGTGAGGGTTTAAAAAGTGGTTATTCAACATGAGGCACGATCCAATTGACATTTGGAATCATTTTTGGTACAGTCCAAAAAATCAATTTTCGGATGAAAAACGATGACTCCGGACCTGTCGAACAATCCCAAAATGGTCAATATGTATGAAATTTCAACATATAATCTTTTGACTCTAAATGACTGTTGGATGTGAATTATGACTTTGTCAACTAGAATAAGTGTGTTTAAAGTCATTTCTGTGCCTGGAACGGGTCAAAATGGAAGCTTTTGAGTAAGCAAAACTCTGTAAAAATGGCAATTTTGGTCACTGTGAGGGTTTAAAAAGTGTTTATTCAACATGAGGCACGATCCAATTGACATTTTGAATCATTTTTGGTACAGTCCGAAAAATCAATTTTCGGATGAAAAACGATGACTCCGGACCTGTCGAACGATCCCAAAATGGTCAATATGGATGAAATTTCAACATTTAATCTTTTGACTCTAAATGACTGTTGGATGTGAATTATGACTTTGTCAACTAGAATAAGTGTGTTTAAAGTCATTTCTGTGCCTGAAACGGGTCAAAATTGAAGCTTTTGAGTAAGCAAAACTCTGTAAAAATGGCAATTTTGGTCACTGTGAGGGTTTAAAAAGTGGTTATTCAACATGAGGCACGATCCAATTGACATTTTGAATCATTTTTGGTACAGTCCAAAAAATCAATTTTCGGATGAAAAACGATGACTCCGGACCTGTCGAACGATCCCAAAATGGTCAATATGGATGAAATTTCAACATTTAATCTTTTGACTCTAAATGACTGTTGGATGTGAATTATGACTTTGTCAACTAAAATAAGTGTGTTTAAAGGCATTTCTGTGCCTGAAACGGGTCAAAATTGAAGCTTTTGAGTAAGGAAAACTCTGTAAAAATGGCAATTTTGGTCACTGTGAGGGTTTAAAAAGTGGTTATTCAACATGAGGCACGATCCAATTGACATTTTGAATCATTTTTGGTACAGTCCGAAAAATCAATTTTCGGATGAAAAACGATGACTCCGGACCTGTTGAACGATCCCAAAATGGTCAATATGGATGAAATTTCAACATTTAATCTTTTGACTCTAAATGACTGTTGGATGTGAATTATGACTTTGTCAACTAGAATAAGTGTGTTTAAAGGCATTTCTGTGCCTGAAACGGGTCAAAATTGAAGCTTTTGAGTAAGCAAAACTCTGTAAAAATGGCAATTTTGGTCACTGTGAGGGTTTAAAAAGTGGTTATTCAACATGAGGCACGATCCAATTGACATTTTGAATCATTTTTGGTACAGTCCAAAAAATCAATTTTCGGATGAAAAACGATGACTCCGGACCTGTCGAACGATCCCAAAATGGTCAATATGGATGAAATTTCAACATTTAATCTTTTGACTCTAAATGACTGTTGGATGTGAATTATGACTTTGTCAACTAGAATAAGTGTGTTTAAAGTCATTTCTGTGCCTGAAACGGGTCAAAATTGAAGCTTTTGAGTAAGCAAAACTCTGTAAAAATGGCAATTTTGGTCACTGTGAGGGTTTAAAAAGTGGTTATTCAACATGAGGCACGATCCAATTGACATTTTGAATCATTTTTGGTACAGTCCAAAAAATCAATTTTCGGATGAAAAACGATGACTCCGGACCTGTCGAACGATCCCAAAATGGTCAATATGGATGAAATTTCAACATTTAATCTTTTGACTCTAAATGACTGTTGGATGTGAATTATGACTTTGTCAACTAAAATAAGTGTGTTTAAAGGCATTTCTGTGCCTGAAACGGGTCAAAATTGAAGCTTTTGAGTAAGGAAAACTCTGTAAAAATGGCAATTTTGGTCACTGTGAGGGTTTAAAAAGTGGTTATTCAACATGAGGCACGATCCAATTGACATTTTGAATCATTTTTGGTACAGTCCGAAAAATCAATTTTCGGATGAAAAACGATGACTCCGGACCTGTCGAACGATCCCAAAATGGTCAATATGGATGAAATTTCAACATTTAATCTTTTGACTCTAAATGACTGTTGGATGTGAATTATGACTTTGTCAACTAGAATAAGTGTGTTTAAAGTCATTTCTGTGCCTGAAACGGGTCAAAATTGAAGCTTTTGAGTAAGCAAAACTCTGTAAAAATGGCAATTTTGGTCACTGTGAGGGTTTAAAAAGTGGTTATTCAACATGAGGCACGATCCAATTGACATTTTGAATCATTTTTGGTACAGTCCAAAAAATCAATTTTCGGATGAAAAACGATGACTCCGGACCTGTCGAACGATCCCAAAATGGTCAATATGGATGAAATTTCAACATTTAATCTTTTGACTCTAAATGACTGTTGGATGTGAATTATGACTTTGTCAACTAAAATAAGTGTGTTTAAAGTCATTTCTGTGCCTGGAACGGGTCAAAATGGAAGCTTTTGAGTAAGCAAAACTCTGTAAAAATGGCAATTTTGGTCACTGTGAGGGTTTAAAAAGTGGTTATTCAACATGAGGCACGATCCAATTGACATTTTGAATCATTTTTGGTACAGTCCAAAAAATCAATTTTCGGATGAAAAACGATGACTCCGGACCTGTCGAACGAACCCAAAATGGTCAATATGGATGAAATTTCAACATTTAATCTTTTGACTCTAAATGAATGTTGGATGTGAATTATGACTTTGTCAACTAGAATAAGTGTGTTTAAAGTCATTTCCGTGCCTGAAACGGGTCAAAATTGAAGCTTTTAAGTAAGCAAAACTCTGTAAAAATGGCAATTTTGGTCACGGTGAGGGTTGAAAAAGTGGTTATTCAACATGAGGCACGATCCAATTGACATTTTGAATCATTTTTGGTACAGTCCGAAAAATCAATTTTCGGATGAAAAACGATGACTCCGGACCTGTCGAACGATCCCAAAATGGTCAATATGGATGAAATTTCAACATTTAATCTTTTGACTCTAAATGACTGTTGAATGTGAATTATGACTTTGTCAACTAGAATAAGTGTGTTTAAAGTCATTTCTGTGCCTGGAACGGGTAAAGATGGAAGCTTTTGAGTAAGCAAAACTCTGTAAAAATGGCAATTTTGGTCACTGTGAGGGTTTAAAAAGTGGTTATTCAACATGAGGCACGATCCAATTGACATTTTGAATCATTTTTGGTACAGTCCAAAAAATCAATTTTCGGATGAAAAACGATGACTCCTGACCTGTCGAACGATCCCAAAATGGTCAATATGGATGAAATTTCAACATTTAATCTTTTGACTCTAAATGACTGTTAGATGTGAATTATGACTTTGTCATCTAGAATAAGTGTGTTTAAAGTCATTTCTGTGCCTGGAACGGGTCAAAATGGAAGCTTTTGAGTAAGCAAAACTCTGTAAAAATGGCAATTTTGGTCACTGTGAGGGTTTAAAAAGTGGTTATTCAACATGAGGCACGATCCAATTAACATTTTGAATCATTTTTGGTACAGTTCAAAAAATCAATTTTCGGATGAAAAACGATGACTCCGGACCTGTCGAACGATCCCAAAATGGTCAATATGGATGAAATTTCAACATTTAATCTTTTGACTCTAAATGACTGTTGGACGTGAATTATGACTTTGTCAACTAGAATAAGTGTGTTTAAAGTCATTTCTGTGCCTGGAACGGGTCAAATCGGAAGCTTTTGAGTAAGCAAAACTGTGTAAAAATGGCAATTTTGGTCACTGTGAGGGTTTAAAAAGTGGTTATTCAACATGAGGCACGATCCAATTGACATTTTGAATCATTTTTGGTACAGTACAAAAAATCAATTTAGTGTGTTTAAAGTCATTTCCGTGCCTGAAACGGGTCAAAATTGAAGCTTTTAAGTAAGCAAAATTCTGTAAAAATGGCAATTTTGGTCACTGTGAGGGTTGAAAAAGTGGTTATTCAACATGAGGCACGATCCAATTGACATTTTGAATCATTTTTGGTACAGTCCAAAAAATCAATTTTCGGATGAAAAACGATGACTCCGGACCTGTCGAACGATCCCAAAATGGTCAATATGGATGAAATTTCAACATTTAATCTTTTGACTCTAAATGACTGTTGGATGTGAATTATGACTTTGTCAACTAAAATAAGTGTGTTTAAAGTCATTTCCGTGCCTGGAACGGGTCAAAATGGAAGCTTTTAAGTAAGCAAAACTCTGTAAAAATGGCAATTTTGGTCACTGTGAGGGTTTAAAAAGTGGTTATTCAACATGAGGCACGATCCAATTGACATTTTGAATCATTTTTGGTACAGTACAAAAAATCAATTTTCGGATGAAAAACGATGACTCCGGACCTGTCGAACGATCCCAAAATGGTCAATATGGATGAAATTTCAACATTTAATCTTTTGACTCTAAATGACTGTTGGATGTGAATTATGACTTTGTCAACTAGAATAAGTGTGTTTAAAGTCATTTACGTGCCTGAAACGGGTCAAAATTGAAGCTTTTAAGTAAGCAAAACTCTGTAAAAATGGCAATTTTGGTCACTGTGAGGGTTGAAAAAGTGGTTATTCAACATGAGGCACGATCCAATTGACATTTTGAATCATTTTTGGTACAGTCCGAAAAATCAATTTTCGGATGAAAAACGATGACTCCGGACCTGTCGAACGATCCCAAAATGGTCAATATGGATGAAATTTCAACATTTAATCTTTTGACTCTAAATGACTGTTGGATGTGAATTATGACTTTGTCAACTAGAATAAGTGTGTTTAAAGTCATTTCTGTGCCTGAAACGGGTCAAAATTGAAGCTTTTGAGTAAGCAAAACTCTGTAAAAATGGCAATTTTGGTCACTGTGAGGGTTTAAAAAGTGGTTATTCAACATGAGGCACGATCCAATTGACATTTTGAATCATTTTTGGTACAGTCCAAAAAATCAATTTTCGGATGAAAAACGATGACTCCGGACCTGTCGAACGATCCCAAAATGGTCAATATGGATGAAATTTCAACATTTAATCTTTTGACTCTAAATGACTGTTGGATGTGAATTATGACTTTGTCAACTAAAATAAGTGTGTTTAAAGTCATTTCCGTGCCTGAAACGGGTAAAAATTGAAGCTTTTAAGTAAGCAAAACTCTGTAAAAATGGCAATTTTGGTCACGGTGAGGGTTGAAAAAGTGGTTATTCAACATGAGGCACGATCGAATTGACATTTTGAATCATTTTTGGTACAGTCCGAAAAATCAATTTTCGGATGAAAAACGATGACTCCGGACCTGTCGAACGATCCCAAAATGGTCAATATGGATGAAATTTCAACATTTAATCTTTTGACTCTAAATGACTGTTGGATGTGAATTATGACTTTGTCAACTAGAATAAGTGTGTTTAAAGTCATTTCTGTGCCTGGAACGGGTAAAGATGGAAGCTTTTGAGTAAGCAAAACTCTGTAAAAATGGCAATTTTGGTCACTGTGAGGGTTTAAAAAGTGGTTATTCAACATGAGGCACGATCCAATTGACATTTTGAATCATTTTTGGTACAGTCCAAAAAATCAATTTTCGGATGAAAAACGATGACTCCGGACCTGTCGAACAATCCCAAAATGGTCAATATGTATGAAATTTCAACATATAATCTTTTGACTCTAAATGACTGTTGGATGTGAATTATGACTTTGTCAACTAGAATAAGTGTGTTTAAAGTCATTTCTGTGCCTGGAACGGGTCAAAATGGAAGCTTTTGAGTAAGCAAAACTCTGTAAAAATGGCAATTTTGGTCACTGTGAGGGTTTAAAAAGTGTTTATTCAACATGAGGCACGATCCAATTGACATTTTGAATCATTTTTGGTACAGTCCGAAAAATCAATTTTCGGATGAAAAACGATGACTCCGGACCTGTCGAACGATCCCAAAATGGTCAATATGGATGAAATTTCAACATTTAATCTTTTGACTCTAAATGACTGTTGGATGTGAATTATGACTTTGTCAACTAGAATAAGTGTGTTTAAAGTCATTTCTGTGCCTGAAACGGGTCAAAATTGAAGCTTTTGAGTAAGCAAAACTCTGTAAAAATGGCAATTTTGGTCACTGTGAGGGTTTAAAAAGTGGTTATTCAACATGAGGCACGATCCAATTGACATTTTGAATCATTTTTGGTACAGTCCAAAAAATCAATTTTCGGATGAAAAACGATGACTCCGGACCTGTCGAACGATCCCAAAATGGTCAATATGGATGAAATTTCAACATTTAATCTTTTGACTCTAAATGACTGTTGGATGTGAATTATGACTTTGTCAACTAAAATAAGTGTGTTTAAAGGCATTTCTGTGCCTGAAACGGGTCAAAATTGAAGCTTTTGAGTAAGGAAAACTCTGTAAAAATGGCAATTTTGGTCACTGTGAGGGTTTAAAAAGTGGTTATTCAACATGAGGCACGATCCAATTGACATTTTGAATCATTTTTGGTACAGTCCGAAAAATCAATTTTCGGATGAAAAACGATGACTCCGGACCTGTCGAACGATCCCAAAATGGTCAATATGGATGAAATTTCAACATTTAATCTTTTGACTCTAAATGACTGTTGGATGTGAATTATGACTTTGTCAACTAGAATAAGTGTGTTTAAAGTCATTTCTGTGCCTGAAACGGGTCAAAATTGAAGCTTTTGAGTAAGCAAAACTCTGTAAAAATGGCAATTTTGGTCACTGTGAGGGTTTAAAAAGTGGTTATTCAACATGAGGCACGATCCAATTGACATTTTGAATCATTTTTGGTACAGTCCAAAAAATCAATTTTCGGATGAAAAACGATGACTCCGGACCTGTCGAACGATCCCAAAATGGTCAATATGGATGAAATTTCAACATTTAATCTTTTGACTCTAAATGACTGTTGGATGTGAATTATGACTTTGTCAACTAAAATAAGTGTGTTTAAAGTCATTTCTGTGCCTGGAACGGGTCAAAATGGAAGCTTTGGAGTAAGCAAAACTCTGTAAAAATGGCAATTTTGGTCACTGTGAGGGTTTAAAAAGTGGTTATTCAACATGAGGCACGATCCAATTGACATTTTGAATCATTTTTGGTACAGTCCAAAAAATCAATTTTTGGATGAAAAACGATGACTCCGGACCTGTCGAACGAACCCAAAATGGTCAATATGGATGAAATTTCAACATTTAATCTTTTGACTCTAAATGAATGTTGGATGTGAATTATGACTTTGTCAACTAGAATAAGTGTGTTTAAAGTCATTTCCGTGCCTGAAACGGGTCAAAATTGAAGCTTTTAAGTAAGCAAAACTCTGTAAAAATGGCAATTTTGGTCACGGTGAGGGTTGAAAAAGTGGTTATTCAACATGAGGCACGATCCAATTGACATTTTGAATCATTTTTGGTACAGTCCGAAAAATCAATTTTCGGATGAAAAACGATGACTCCGGACCTGTCGAACGATCCCAAAATGGTCAATATGGATGAAATTTCAACATTTAATCTTTTGACTCTAAATGACTGTTGAATGTGAATTATGACTTTGTCAACTAGAATAAGTGTGTTTAAAGTCATTTCTGTGCCTGGAACGGGTAAAGATGGAAGCTTTTGAGTAAGCAAAACTCTGTAAAAATGGCAATTTTGGTCACTGTGAGGGTTTAAAAAGTGGTTATTCAACATGAGGCACGATCCAATTGACATTTTGAATCATTTTTGGTACAGTCCAAAAAATCAATTTTCGGATGAAAAACGATGACTCCTGACCTGTCGAACGATCCCAAAATGGTCAATATGGATGAAATTTCAACATTTAATCTTTTGACTCTAAATGACTGTTAGATGTGAATTATGACTTTGTCATCTAGAATAAGTGTGTTTAAAGTCATTTCTGTGCCTGGAACGGGTCAAAATGGAAGCTTTTGAGTAAGCAAAACTCTGTAAAAATGGCAATTTTGGTCACTGTGAGGGTTTAAAAAGTGGTTATTCAACATGAGGCACGATCCAATTGACATTTTGAATCATTTTTGGTACAGTTCAAAAAATCAATTTTCGGATGAAAAACGATGACTCCGGACCTGTCGAACGATCCCAAAATGGTCAATATGGATGAAATTTCAACATTTAATCTTTTGACTCTAAATGACTGTTGGACGTGAATTATGACTTTGTCAACTAGAATAAGTGTGTTTAAAGTCATTTCTGTGCCTGGAACGGGTCAAATCGGAAGCTTTTGAGTAAGCAAAACTGTGTAAAAATGGCAATTTTGGTCACTGTGAGGGTTTAAAAAGTGGTTATTCAACATGAGGCACGATCCAATTGACATTTTGAATCATTTTTGGTACAGTACAAAAAATCAATTTAGTGTGTTTAAAGTCATTTCCGTGCCTGAAACGGGTCAAAATTGAAGCTTTTAAGTAAGCAAAATTCTGTAAAAATGGCAATTTTGGTCACTGTGAGGGTTGAAAAAGTGGTTATTCAACATGAGGCACGATCCAATTGACATTTTGAATCATTTTTGGTACAGTCCAAAAAATCAATTTTCGGATGAAAAACGATGACTCCGGACCTGTCGAACGATCCCAAAATGGTCAATATGGATGAAATTTCAACATTTAATCTTTTGACTCTAAATGACTGTTGGATGTGAATTATGACTTTGTCAACTAAAATAAGTGTGTTTAAAGTCATTTCCGTGCCTGGAACGGGTCAAAATGGAAGCTTTTAAGTAAGCAAAACTCTGTAAAAATGGCAATTTTGGTCACTGTGAGGGTTTAAAAAGTGGTTATTCAACATGAGGCACGATCCAATTGACATTTTGAATCATTTTTGGTACAGTACAAAAAATCAATTTTCGGATGAAAAACGATGACTCCGGACCTGTCGAACGATCCCAAAATGGTCAATATGGATGAAATTTCAACATTTAATCTTTTGACTCTAAATGACTGTTGGATGTGAATTATGACTTTGTCAACTAAAATAAGTGTGTTTAAAGTCATTTCCGTGCCTGGAACGGGTCAAAATGGAAGCTTTTAAGTAAGCAAAACTCTGTAAAAATGGCAATTTTGGTCACTGTGAGGGTTTAAAAAGTGGTTATTCAACATGAGGCACGATCCAATTGACATTTTGAATCATTTTTGGTACAGTACAAAAAATCAATTTTCGGATGAAAAACGATGACTCCGGACCTGTCGAACGATCCCAAAATGGTCAATATGGATGAAATTTCAACATTTAATCTTTTGACTCTAAATGACTGTTGGATGTGAATTATGACTTTGTCAACTAGAATAAGTGTGTTTAAAGTCATTTACGTGCCTGAAACGGGTCAAAATTGAAGCTTTTAAGTAAGCAAAACTCTGTAAAAATGGCAATTTTGGTCACTGTGAGGGTTGAAAAAGTGGTTATTCAACATGAGGCACGATCCAATTGACATTTTGAATCATTTTTGGTACAGTCCGAAAAATCAATTTTCGGATGAAAAACGATGACTCCGGACCTTTCGAACGATCCCAAAATGGTCAATATGGATGAAATTTCAACATTTAATCTTTTGACTCTAAATGACTGTTGGATGTGAATTATGACTTTGTCAACTAGAATAAGTGTGTTTAAAGTCATTACTGTGCCTGAAACGGGTCAAAATTGAAGCTTTTGAGTAAGCAAAACTCTGTAAAAATGGCAATTTTGGTCACTGTGAGGGTTTAAAAAGTGGTTATTCAACATGAGGCACGATCCAATTGACATTTTGAATCATTTTTGGTACAGTCCAAAAAATCAATTTTCGGATGAAAAACGATGACTCCGGACCTGTCGAACGATCCCAAAATGGTCAATATGGATGAAATTTCAACATTTAATCTTTTGACTCTAAATGACTGTTGGATGTGAATTATGACTTTGTCAACTAAAATAAGTGTGTTTAAAGTCATTTCCGTGCCTGAAACGGGTAAAAATTGAAGCTTTTAAGTAAGCAAAACTCTGTAAAAATGGCAATTTTGGTCACGGTGAGGGTTGAAAAAGTGGTTATTCAACATGAGGCACGATCCAATTGACATTTTGAATCATTTTTGGTACAGTCCGAAAAATCAATTTTCGGATGAAAAACGATGACTCCGGACCTGTCGAACGATCCCAAAATGGTCAATATGGATGAAATTTCAACATTTAATCTTTTGACTCTAAATGACTGTTGGATGTGAATTATGACTTTGTCAACTAGAATAAGTGTGTTTAAAGTCATTTCTGTGCCTGGAACGGGTAAAGATGGAAGCTTTTGAGTAAGCAAAACTCTGTAAAAATGGCAATTTTGGTCACTGTGAGGGTTTAAAAAGTGGTTATTCAACATGAGGCACGATCCAATTGACATTTGGAATCATTTTTGGTACAGTCCAAAAAATCAATTTTCGGATGAAAAACGATGACTCCGGACCTGTCGAACAATCCCAAAATGGTCAATATGTATGAAATTTCAACATATAATCTTTTGACTCTAAATGACTGTTGGATGTGAATTATGACTTTGTCAACTAGAATAAGTGTGTTTAAAGTCATTTCTGTGCCTGGAACGGGTCAAAATGGAAGCTTTTGAGTAAGCAAAACTCTGTAAAAATGGCAATTTTGGTCACTGTGAGGGTTTAAAAAGTGTTTATTCAACATGAGGCACGATCCAATTGACATTTTGAATCATTTTTGGTACAGTCCGAAAAATCAATTTTCGGATGAAAAACGATGACTCCGGACCTGTCGAACGATCCCAAAATGGTCAATATGGATGAAATTTCAACATTTAATCTTTTGACTCTAAATGACTGTTGGATGTGAATTATGACTTTGTCAACTAGAATAAGTGTGTTTAAAGTCATTTCTGTGCCTGAAACGGGTCAAAATTGAAGCTTTTGAGTAAGCAAAACTCTGTAAAAATGGCAATTTTGGTCACTGTGAGGGTTTAAAAAGTGGTTATTCAACATGAGGCACGATCCAATTGACATTTTGAATCATTTTTGGTACAGTCCAAAAAATCAATTTTCGGATGAAAAACGATGACTCCGGACCTGTCGAACGATCCCAAAATGGTCAATATGGATGAAATTTCAACATTTAATCTTTTGACTCTAAATGACTGTTGGATGTGAATTATGACTTTGTCAACTAAAATAAGTGTGTTTAAAGGCATTTCTGTGCCTGAAACGGGTCAAAATTGAAGCTTTTGAGTAAGGAAAACTCTGTAAAAATGGCAATTTTGGTCACTGTGAGGGTTTAAAAAGTGGTTATTCAACATGAGGCACGATCCAATTGACATTTTGAATCATTTTTGGTACAGTCCGAAAAATCAATTTTCGGATGAAAAACGATGACTCCGGACCTGTTGAACGATCCCAAAATGGTCAATATGGATGAAATTTCAACATTTAATCTTTTGACTCTAAATGACTGTTGGATGTGAATTATGACTTTGTCAACTAGAATAAGTGTGTTTAAAGGCATTTCTGTGCCTGAAACGGGTCAAAATTGAAGCTTTTGAGTAAGCAAAACTCTGTAAAAATGGCAATTTTGGTCACTGTGAGGGTTTAAAAAGTGGTTATTCAACATGAGGCACGATCCAATTGACATTTTGAATCATTTTTGGTACAGTCCAAAAAATCAATTTTCGGATGAAAAACGATGACTCCGGACCTGTCGAACGATCCCAAAATGGTCAATATGGATGAAATTTCAACATTTAATCTTTTGACTCTAAATGACTGTTGGATGTGAATTATGACTTTGTCAACTAGAATAAGTGTGTTTAAAGTCATTTCTGTGCCTGAAACGGGTCAAAATTGAAGCTTTTGAGTAAGCAAAACTCTGTAAAAATGGCAATTTTGGTCACTGTGAGGGTTTAAAAAGTGGTTATTCAACATGAGGCACGATCCAATTGACATTTTGAATCATTTTTGGTACAGTCCAAAAAATCAATTTTCGGATGAAAAACGATGACTCCGGACCTGTCGAACGATCCCAAAATGGTCAATATGGATGAAATTTCAACATTTAATCTTTTGACTCTAAATGACTGTTGGATGTGAATTATGACTTTGTCAACTAAAATAAGTGTGTTTAAAGTCATTTCCGTGCCTGAAACGGGTAAAAATTGAAGCTTTTAAGTAAGCAAAACTCTGTAAAAATGGCAATTTTGGTCACGGTGAGGGTTGAAAAAGTGGTTATTCAACATGAGGCACGATCCAATTGACATTTTGAATCATTTTTGGTACAGTCCGAAAAATCAATTTTCGGATGAAAAACGATGACTCCGGACCTGTCGAACGATCCCAAAATGGTCAATATGGATGAAATTTCAACATTTAATCTTTTGACTCTAAATGACTGTTGGATGTGAATTATGACTTTGTCAACTAGAATAAGTGTGTTTAAAGTCATTTCTGTGCCTGGAACGGGTAAAGATGGAAGCTTTTGAGTAAGCAAAACTCTGTAAAAATGGCAATTTTGGTCACTGTGAGGGTTTAAAAAGTGGTTATTCAACATGAGGCACGATCCAATTGACATTTGGAATCATTTTTGGTACAGTCCAAAAAATCAATTTTCGGATGAAAAACGATGACTCCGGACCTGTCGAACAATCCCAAAATGGTCAATATGTATGAAATTTCAACATATAATCTTTTGACTCTAAATGACTGTTGGATGTGAATTATGACTTTGTCAACTAGAATAAGTGTGTTTAAAGTCATTTCTGTGCCTGGAACGGGTCAAAATGGAAGCTTTTGAGTAAGCAAAACTCTGTAAAAATGGCAATTTTGGTCACTGTGAGGGTTAAAAAGTGTTTATTCAACATGAGGCACGATCCAATTGACATTTTGAATCATTTTTGGTACAGTCCGAAAAATCAATTTTCGGATGAAAAACGATGACTCCGGACCTGTCGAACGATCCCAAAATGGTCAATATGGATGAAATTTCAACATTTAATCTTTTGACTCTAAATGACTGTTGGATGTGAATTATGACTTTGTCAACTAGAATAAGTGTGTTTAAAGTCATTTCTGTGCCTGAAACGGGTCAAAATTGAAGCTTTTGAGTAAGCAAAACTCTGTAAAAATGGCAATTTTGGTCACTGTGAGGGTTTAAAAAGTGGTTATTCAACATGAGGCACGATCCAATTGACATTTTGAATCATTTTTGGTACAGTCCAAAAAATCAATTTTCGGATGAAAAACGATGACTCCGGACCTGTCGAACGATCCCAAAATGGTCAATATGGATGAAATTTCAACATTTAATCTTTTGACTCTAAATGACTGTTGGATGTGAATTATGACTTTGTCAACTAAAATAAGTGTGTTTAAAGCATTTCTGTGCCTGAAACGGGTCAAAATTGAAGCTTTTGAGTAAGGAAAACTCTGTAAAAATGGCAATTTTGGTCACTGTGAGGGTTTAAAAAGTGGTTATTCAACATGAGGCACGATCCAATTGACATTTTGAATCATTTTTGGTACAGTCCGAAAAATCAATTTTCGGATGAAAAACGATGACTCCGGACCTGTTGAACGATCCCAAAATGGTCAATATGGATGAAATTTCAACATTTAATCTTTTGACTCTAAATGACTGTTGGATGTGAATTATGACTTTGTCAACTAGAATAAGTGTGTTTAAAGGCATTTCTGTGCCTGAAACGGGTCAAAATTGAAGCTTTTGAGTAAGCAAAACTCTGTAAAAATGGCAATTTTGGTCACTGTGAGGGTTTAAAAAGTGGTTATTCAACATGAGGCACGATCCAATTGACATTTTGAATCATTTTTGGTACAGTCCAAAAAATCAATTTTCGGATGAAAAACGATGACTCCGGACCTGTCGAACGATCCCAAAATGGTCAATATGGATGAAATTTCAACATTTAATCTTTTGACTCTAAATGACTGTTGGATGTGAATTATGACTTTGTCAACTAGAATAAGTGTGTTTAAAGTCATTTTCTGTGCCTGAAAACGGGTCAAAATTGAAGCTTTTGAGTAAGCAAAACTCTGTAAAAATGGCAATTTTGGTCACTGTGAGGGTTTAAAAAGTGGTTATTCAACATGAGGCACGATCCAATTGACATTTTGAATCATTTTGGTACAGTCCAAAAAATCAATTTTCGGATGAAAAACGATGACTCCGGACCTGTCGAACGATCCAAAATGGTCAATATGGATGAAATTTCAACATTTAATCTTTTGACTCTAAATGACTGTTGGATGTGAATTATGACTTTGTCAACTAAAATAAGTGTGTTTAAAGGCATTTCTGTGCCTGAAACGGGTCAAAATTGAAGCTTTTGAGTAAGGAAAACTCTGTAAAAATGGCAATTTTGGTCACTGTGAGGGTTTAAAAAGTGGTTATTCAACATGAGGCACGATCCAATTGACATTTTGAATCATTTTTGGTACAGTCCGAAAAATCAATTTTCGGATGAAAAACGATGACTCCGGACCTGTCGAACGATCCCAAAATGGTCAATATGGATGAAATTTCAACATTTAATCTTTTGACTCTAAATGACTGTTGGATGTGAATTATGACTTTGTCAACTAGAATAAGGTGTGTTTAAAGTCATGTCTGTGCCTGAAACGGGTCAAAATTGAAGCTTTTGAGTAAGCAAAACTCTGTAAAAATGGCAATTTTGGTCACTGTGAGGGTTTAAAAAGTGGTTATTCAACATGAGGCACGATCCAATTGACATTTTGAATCATTTTTGGTACAGTCCAAAAAATCAATTTTCGGATGAAAAACGATGACTCCGGGACCTGTCGAACGATCCCAAAATGGTCAATATGGATGAAATTTCAACATTTAATCTTTTGACTCTAAATGACTGTTGGATGTGAATTATGACTTTGTCAACTAAAATAGTGTGTTTAAAGTCATTTCTGTGCCTGGAACGGGTCAAAAATGGAAGCTTTTGAGTAAGCAAAACTCTGTAAAAATGGCAATTTTGGTCACTGTGAGGGTTTAAAAAGTGGTTATTCAACATGAGGCACGATTCCAATTGACATTTTGAATCATTTTTGGTACAGTCCAAAAAATCAATTTTCGGATGAAAAACGATGACTCCGGACCTGTCGAACGAACCCAAAATGGTCAATATGGATGAAATTTCAACATTTAATCTTTTGACTCTAAATGAATGTTGGATGTGAATTATGACTTTGTCAACTAGAATAAGTGTGTTTAAAGTCATTTCCGTGCCTGAAACGGGTCAAAATTGAAGCTTTTAAGTAAGCAAAACTCTGTAAAAATGGCAATTTTGGTCACGGTGAGGGTTGAAAAAGTGGTTATTCAACATGAGGCACGATCCAATTGACATTTTGAATCATTTTTGGTACAGTCCGAAAAATCAATTTTCGGATGAAAAACGATGACTCCGGACCTGTCGAACGATCCAAAATGGTCAATATGGATGAAATTTCAACATTTAATCTTTTGACTCTAAATGACTGTTGAATGTGAATTATGACTTTGTCAACTAGAATAAGTGTGTTTAAAGTCATTTCTGTGCCTGGAACGGGTAAAGATGGAAGCTTTTGAGTAAGCAAAACTCTGTAAAAATGGCAATTTTGGTCACTGTGAGGGTTTAAAAAGTGTTATTCAACATGAGGCACGATCCAATTGACATTTTGAATCATTTTTGGTACAGTCCAAAAAATCAATTTTCGGATGAAAAACGATGACTCCTGACCTGTCGAACGATCCCAAAATGGTCAATATGGATGAAATTTCAACATTTAATCTTTTGACTCTAAATGACTGTTAGATGAATTATGACTTTGTCATCTAGAATAAGTGTGTTTAAAGTCATTTCTGTGCCTGGAACGGGTCAAAATGGAAGCTTTTGAGTAAGCAAAACTCTGTAAAAATGGCAATTTTGGTCACTGTGAGGGTTTAAAAAGTGGTTATTCAACATGAGGCACGATCCAATTAACATTTTGAATCATTTTTGGTACAGTTCAAAAAATCAATTTTCGGATGAAAACGATGACTCCGGACCTGTCGAACGATCCCAAAATGGTCAATATGGATGAAATTTCAACATTTAATCTTTTGACTCTAAATGACTGTTGGACGTGAATTATGACTTTGTCAACTAGAATAAGTGTGTTTAAGTCATTTCTGTGCCTGGAACGGGTCAAATCGGAAGCTTTTGAGTAAGCAAAACTGTGTAAAAATTGGCAATTTTGGTCACTGTGAGGGTTTAAAAAGTGGTTATTCAACATGAGGCACGATCCAATTGACATTTTGAATCATTTTTGGTACAGTACAAAAAATCAATTTAGTGTGTTTAAAGTCATTTCCGTGCCTGAAACGGGTCCAAAATTGAAGCTTTTAGTAAGCAAAATTCTGTAAAAAATGGCAATTTTGGTCACTGTGAGGGTTGAAAAAGTGGTTATTCAACATGAGGCACGATCCAATTGACATTTTGAATCATTTTTGGTACAGTCCAAAAAATCAATTTTCGGATGAAAAACGATGACTCCGGACCTGTCGAACGATCCAAAATGGTCAATATGGATGAAATTTCAACATTTAATCTTTTGACTCTAAATGACTGTTGGATGTGAATTATGACTTTGTCAACTAAAATAAGTGTGTTTAAAGTCATTTCCCGTGCCTGGAACGGGTCAAATGGAAGCTTTTAAGTAAGCAAAACTCTGTAAAAAATGGCAATTTTGGTCACTGTGAGGGGTTTAAAAAGTGGTTATTCAACCATGAGGCACGATCCAATTGACATTTTGAATATTTTTGGTACAGTACAAAAAAATCAATTTCGGATGAAAAACGATGACTCGGACCTGTCGAACGATCCCAAAATGGTCAATATGGATGAAATTTCAACATTTAATCTTTTTGACTCTAAATGACTGTTGGATGTGAATTATGACTTTGTCAACTAGAATAAGTGAGTTTAAAGTCATTTACGTGCCTGAAACAGGGTCAAAATTGAAGCTTTTAAGTAAGCAAAACTCTGTAAAAATGGCAATTTTGGTCACTGTGAGGGTTGAAAAAGTGGTTATTCAACATGAGGCACGATCCAATTGACATTTTTGAATCATTTTTGGTACAGTCCGAAAAATCAATTTTCGGATGAAAACGATGATCCGACCTGTCGAACGATCCCAAAAATGGTCAATATGGATGAAATTTCAACATTTAATCTTTTGACTCTAAATGACTGTTGGATGTGAATTATGACTTTGTCAACTAGAATAAGTGTGTTTAAAGTCATTCTGTGCCTGAAAACGGGTCAAAATTGAAGCTTTTGAGTAAGCAAAACTCTGTAAAAATGGCAATTTTGGTCACTGTGAGGGTTTAAAAAGTGGTTATTCAACATGAGGCACGATCCAATTGACATTTTGAATCATTTTTTGGTACAGTCCAAAAAATCAATTTTCGGATGAAAAACGATGACTCCGGACCTGTCGAACGATCCCAAAATGGTCAATATGGATGAAATTTCAACATTTAATCTTTTGACTCTAAATGACTGTTGGATGTGAATTATGACTTTGTCAACTAAAATAAGTGTGTTTAAAGTCATTTCCGTGCCTGAAACGGGTAAAATTGAAGCTTTTAAGTAAGCAAAACTCTGTAAAAATGGCAATTTTGGTCACGGTGAGGGTTGAAAAAGTGGTTATTCAACATGAGGCACGATCGAATTGACATTTTGAATCATTTTTGGTACAGTCCGAAAAATCAATTTTCGGATGAAAAACGATGACTCCGGACCTGTCGAACGATCCCAAAATGGTCAATATGGATGAAATTTCAACATTTAATCTTTTGACTCTAAATGACTGTTGGATGTGAATTATGACTTTGTCAACTAGAATAAGTGTGTTTAAAGTCATTTCTGTGCCTGGAACGGGTAAAGATGGAAGCTTTTGAGTAAGCAAAACTCTGTAAAAATGCAATTTTGGTCACTGTGAGGTTTAAAAAGTGGTTATTCAACATGAGGCACGATCCAATTGACATTTTGAATCATTTTTGGTACAGTCCAAAAAATCAATTTTTCGGATGAAAAACGATGACTCGGACCTG